>NW_027526385.1:125074353-125228302 GCF_048455015.1 Haemaphysalis longicornis | reverse complement strand
GGAGCACCTTTACACTCCCTATAAGCGCGGCCCTGGAGGAGTGTATGTATGGGGCCATGGCACGCGTCCCGCCATATTCCATCAGTATTGGCACCACTGCTGTTGATGCGCCCCAGGTGTCGATGCCAAACACTCTTGCCCGTGCACTCGTCATTTCTGTTTTTTTGGTCATCAGCTGGGCGAAGTATGTTAAGTCCACCGCAGCTATCTTGCCGTCGGGCACAGTTTATGTGTACTGCGCACTCTCCCGCAAGAATTCCTCCGCTCTTAGGTCCATTGCGACGCGTGTTGGTGCGTGCGTTATTCTCCCAATCTTCCCGGGGTCGGTCACTAGTTCACTCAGCAACATGCACCGCACGTACGCTGCTTCGTCTCTCAACGTGCCCGTTGACAAGCGCACTGCCTCGACCAGAACGGAGATGGCCCTGGTGTCCAGCATGGCTGGGAACGTAAAAAACCTGTTCGCTTGGAACTCGCCGATTGGTCGGCTCAGTACCTCGGAAATCGCCTTGTAGCGTTCCGTGGTCTGCAGCCCCACTACCCCAGCCCGGACCTGGCGATCCACCCTCACAAACCGCATCGGCGTGCCGAACTCCAGGACCTCCTTCTTCAGCTCTTTGTCATCGATCTTGAGAGTCCACATCATCATCGAGAGATTTAGGACATCAGGCCAACTCCATGGCGTGATGTCGCTGGGTTGCTTGGCAACCGTCTGGCTCACCATCTGGTCGAGATACGGGGGTTCCCTGCCACTGACATCCATCGCTTGTGGTAGCACTTGGTCCCAGTACATCTGGGCCACCTGTAGAGGGATCGACTGATTTTCGTCTAGCTTGCCTTGATTCTGTGACATCTTCATTGTTGTTTGGTTATTTTCTACATGGTGTCCACCAAGCAACACAACCAGTCAGGCGAGGATTCTGGCACCCATGCTACTATGCTTCCCACTAAAATCCCAAAGATTTTGACCCGTTTCACCTAATGAGGGGTTGTGCCTGTCACCCCTGAACACATCAAACAACTTAAACATAAATGCCTGAAAACCCTAAACATTCTCAAAGTCCTCTCCCACCAGTCCTATGGTGCAGACAGAGAACTCCTACTTCGCGTCTTTACCGCCTTAGTAGGGTCTCGGCTAGACTACGGTAGTGTTGTGTATGGATCAGCGTCAAAAACAGCACTAAACATGCTTGACCCAGTGCTCCATTTGGGCCTGCGCCTTGCATGTGGTGCGTTCAGCACTAGCCTGGCCCAGAGTCTGTACGCTGAAAGTAACAAATGGTGCCTGGAACATCAACGAATGTAAATAGATTCATTATATGCTTTTAAGGTCTCATCATTCAATAACCATCCTTTTAACCCTGTCCTCAACGATACATCTACGACCCAGCTATTCTCAAATTGTCCATCTGTTCCTTTGCCCTACTCTCTGAGGGTAAAAGAGGAAGCTTCAGGTATTTCCGTTGGTGTGCTGGGTTCCGGGCCACTGTGGCATTGCTGGACATGAAGCCGCTGACCAAAGTGCTGCAGCTGCTGCCCTTCGTGAAAGCATAGATATTAAGCTGGTTCCATATGAAGACCTCAAACCTTATGTGAGAAGGAAGCTGCGAGAGCACTGGCAACAACAGTGGGATAAAGAAATAAGCAACAAATTACATGTCATTAAACCTAAAATTGAAAAACCTCCCTCTGAAAAACATGCTAGATCAATAGAAGTGGCCTTATGCAGACTTAGAATTGGCCACACACATCACACACTCATACCTTTTAACAGACGCAAACAAGCCACAGTGCCATCGATGTGGGGGTCAGCTTTCTGTCCTTCATATGCTTATTGAGTGTGACATGTGCATCATTGAAAGGAAACGTCATTTTAATGAAGCTTACACATATAACATTCCCTTGCACCCTTCACTATTTTTATCAGACCATCCAATGTTCCCATAAAAAAAAGTTTTTAGTTACCTAGCAGATGTAGACTTTTTAAAATACATATCATATAGACCATAACCTCACCTGTGTTCATTATGTGTTTTAAAACAGTGGTGGAACCTGAGACTTTACACCTTAGGTGCTTGCACTCACTGTTTTAATATGAACCTATACACCATTTATCTTAGTATACTCACTATGCTTTAATTATGGCCCTATACACCAACCCCCTGAGCAAAGTTTTTTAAACTAGTGCCTCCTTTACAAATCTTTATCATCTCTTTCATCATTGTCATGGCGCTCTTTGCCTTTGTCGGCCTTGCGCCATTAAACCCAAAATCATCATCATCAGGTATTTCCGTTGGGTTTTCAGATGTCTGTACATCATCATCATTTTCTGACGTTATACCACCATGGCAACTGCAGCCTGTTTGTTGTGATGTTTCTTTTATGAAAATAGATAAAAACAGGGTTCCGAGAGCTGCGATTCTGCAGCATTTCTTGTCGCTTCAGGATAAATATAAATGTGCCGAATTCTATAGCGATGCCTTGAAAACTTCAACTACAGTGTCGTGCGCCGCTCATGGTCCCAACTTTAATGCTTGCAGAACCATGAGTGTACACACCACTATCTTCTCTGCAGAAGCATATGGCATTTTGCTCATCGTTCAGCACATTCTTAAACAAATTCCTAAGTCCGTCATCTTCACAGACTCTTTAAAGGCCAACTGCACTCAAATTTCACGTGGACCAAATTTATTTTTAATGCGTAGTAAGTATCCTCAAATCAGCTGGGACACAAGTGGTAGCCCCGTAACACGCCTCGTTAATCAGTCAGAAGCGTTTAAAAAAGCTCCGCCGCAGACCACGCTGCACCTACCGGCGGATCGCGTAAACAGCCATGACGCGCCTGTGACGTTCCAGCCGACGGGGGCTTCTTCCTCTGGCCAGCCACGCAGCTGGAGAACCGGTCGAGCTCTGCTGCGCGCGCTTCACCCATGTGCTGCCCGTGCGCACGTAGAGCTTGCGCGCAGACATTCCCCCGAGCTGGTGACCGTCCGGCCGCTCGCTGGACGGCTGCAACGTCACTACAATGGCCGCGCTCTCCTCGGTTTCGGTTTCAAAATCGCTGTTTTTTGCTGGCCGCTTGCGGCGTCCACGCGCGTATTTCAGCTGTTGTATTTTGCGTGTTGCCTTCTTTTCAAGCAGACTATACGAAAATAGGGTTTTCAAAAGATCGAAATTTTGAGTGCAGTTGGCCTTTAAGCGTTGTGCGTGCATTGTCTTCACACAGACCCAGGAAAGACCACATTGTCAATCTTGGTTTTAATTTCATAATGTCTATATATGCAAAGAATTTTCAACTAATCCTGTGCTGGGTTCCAGGCCATGCTCGAATCACGGGGAATGAGACCGCGGATCAAATGGCCGCCGCTGCTGCACTTGCAAACACAGTGGACATAACAACAATACCCTACACTGACCTCAAGCCACACAAAGACGACACCTTCGCAAAACATGGCAAGCCAACTGGAATACAAAGACAGACAACAAGTTAACATAATAAAGCCACACCTAGGACGATACACTAGTGACTCACACAACAGATTCATCGAAGTTGCCCTAGCTAGATTACGGATAGGCCACACACACGCGACAAACTCGCATCTGCTCACTGGATCTCCAAGACCCCTGTGTAGCAGGTTGCGGGAGGGCCTATCCGTACTTCACATCCTCATTACATGCAAAGCACTCCAGACAACAAGACGCAAGCACTTCCCTCAACTCAACAGACAACACATTCCACTACACCCAGCACTCTTTCTAGCGGATGATCCCATGATTCCTGTGCAACGCACTTTTAAGTTTCTCAGTGACATCAAGTTTTTACATCTCATTTCCTATCACGCGTAGTTTTTTAAAGCCTTATTTCATGCCATGCACCATCACAACCTGGCCTTTTACACCAGCCATCCTCACTCTTTTATTGATTTTACTTTTGTTCTTGCTTACTGATTTTAGTGTTTACGTTCTCACCTCTCATATTTAACCACTGTTTTGGCGCTCTTGGCCCCAGTTGGTCTTGTGCCATTAACATTCAACCATCATCAAGCGTGGCCAGAATTTCTGACACATCCACGCCTGGTGCTGATGTGCCCGTGGAGTCCCTAGTACTGGCTTAGTGCCCCTTCCCTAAGGCACTGTCATTTGAGCCAGGAGAAAATGGCAGTGCTGCCACGAACCCGGGGAGCGAGTGGGTCGGCATGGCTGCCATAGCGTGCTTTGCCAGGGTCCCTATGTGTGTGTGAGGCGTTGCAGATGCTGGAGAAATTCTGTAGCAGTTTCAAGGTTAGATATCGCTCTCCTCTCCATCATTTCTGGGCAAAGCCGTTGCAATGGACAATGCACCCTCTTCGCCTTCCGTCATGGCTGTGTTGGTACGAGCGCAAAGGTGCAAGACACGAAACACATACCGCCTCGGTATTTCCCTGGGAAGCTGCCGTCTCTCGTGAAGTTGTATATAGGCCCAGTGTTGTACGTGCTGCCCTGAAAAATCTTTGCAGAACGCTTTTTGCCAATCCTCCAAGTTGTCTAGCGGCTGCGTTGATGCTTCACTCAAGGCAAGAGCTATACTGCGCCTTGCTTCATCATCCAGGGAAAATGTTATGTTCTTTGCCTCGTGCTCGTCAGACCAGCAAAGGGTGGTGCCGTACCGTTTGTATAACCTCAAACAATCTTAATCTTCTACATCTTTATCCACATTACCCTTAAAAGTCGCTTCACGCTTGAAAACGGGAGCAAGACTGTACAGTCACTTCACATGTCTAGCCTGGTGGGCATTCGTAGTTTCATTCATTGTGAGTGTAATCACGCAGGTTGTCATGTCAAGGGCGCCCCTTGAGAAGGGATGCATCAACCCCCCCGCTCCCCCCGGGAGAGATAAATAAAAGGCACAACGAAGTGTAAATTTGAAGTGTGTGCCAGGAACACACCAATGAACGAACGCCGTGCATAAACACAGACATCGTGGCCAAATACGGTAGTGCGCTGGTCAGCCAATCAGAGGACGCCGCGCAAGGGGCAAGTGGCGTGATAACCAAATAAAGCAAGGAGGCAATCAGAGTGCCGCGATGAAGCCTAGAGGGGTAACAGCGGGGGCCCAAGGAGAAGGGAGGAGCCACGGAACCAGGAGGCGAAATGAGCGTAGGAGGAACGAGCCAAGGGGATGCGGCAAGGCCAGCGACCATGCCATCGAGCCTTGTTGGGAGTGGGCCGACCTCGCATCGGCTGCGGCATCCTAGGCGCCCCACCAACCTGTGTCGTGGCGGTTCCAGAGGCATCGGTCGGGCACCAGCTGTTCAGCATCCACGCTCTGTCGACCTTTGCCTCGACGGCTCTGAAGGGGTACGTTCGTGCCGATACCTAGGTGGGACCTCAGCGGCAGTGGGTACCAGGCGGTATCCACTGAAGAAATACGTCGGGACGCTCAGAGCCCACACCGTCCAAGGAACAACCGTGTGCATCGAACGCCAGCATTGACGCGAGACGACAACGGCTACCACCGAGTCACGGCCATGCAACGGGTGCGACACGTCTGTGCCGGCGACCGGGGTAGGCTAGTCCATTAGAGGTCCAGTGGTAGTACACAACTAGGGAGTTGTGGTGGGAAAGGAATTAACCAGGACTTCATGTAATGAGTGTATTTGGGCTAATTGTGTAGAACTTAACTGTAGAGACTTTCGGGTTCTGATTTGAATTGAATTTTGGGATTTTTAGTTAATGGTTTGAGTGTTTATCGTTTGTGTATAGTTGATTTCTTAAGTGCTTTGCGTAAGGGTTTTTCAGGTGTGTAAAAATAAGGGTTTTTCAGGTGTGTAAAATAAATGTATGGTTTGTTAAACCTGTCAACGGCGTTCCTGCGTCCATCTCTGAGCATGTCAAGACACCCCACCATCCGTCATGTGATAGAAAAACAATTGGCGAGCCTGCCAGGATAGATTTATCCTCACCAATGATATTTCTATCAGGCCCAGTCACGTGTCTTTCCAGCTGCGAGAATGTATTTAGGAAAGTGGTTAATGGTTCAAATGCGAGGTTTGAACAAGGAGCAGTTTTTTTTTCCAATTGGACGAATAACCTTGCCAAGAAAAGGAAATGCTTGAGGTGGGGGAAAGGGGTTCAGGTGAAAAAGAGTGAATGTACATTAAAACAGGCAGAGTTGGAATGAGATCATGCAGAATTAACGCGGCTCCTCGAGGAGAAGGAACTCAAAAAGAAGGGTGAACGTGCCGGACGTGAGACTGAAGGCACGCGGGTCGCCGATCGCTACGAGGCACTTGAGATGGAACGAATGCAGGGTTGCAGATCACGATTAGGTTGCGAATAAAAATGAACACAAAGAAAACGATTGTTTCTTCAGACAGCCTACTTAGGAGAAGTGTTTGAAGCGCGAGACAGTGAACTGGCCGGGTGTGGCTCCACCGCAGGCCAGGTGCTTGTGGATGAGCGCACCCAGAACACGTGAGGCGAGGACAGCTTGCTGCCGCACAACAGCTTTAGTGACTTAGTTCGTAATACCGTCTTTGAAATATTAACAAGCGAGACTGGGGTGTCTGCTATACCTAGCGCAGGTAACAGAATCGGGCCAGAAGGCCTTAGTGGTCGTCCTTCAAAAATGCCTGCGTTAAGGAGAATAGCTTTGTCGTGGAAAAGGTCAGGGCAAGTTTCGGAGCTATTAAGGCAGACACAGGCCACCACTGAAGACGTGTGGCAAGCATCCGCTCTAACAGCTTGTACAGCATTGCTGTAAAAGCGATTGGCCACAAGTTGCAAAGTCCATCCGGTGGTTTCCCGACCTTTGGTATCGGAACAATACCCGCACGAAGCCAGGATTGAGAGAATTGACCAGGTAGCCACACCTAATTTACGGAGTCCAGAAGCATCGCGAGAGCTGGGTCGTCAATATTTTCGTAGACCTTGTAAGTAATGCCGTCTTGACCCGGTGCAGTCCGCAGTTATTTCGATCGATCGCCGCCAAGAATTCAGCCATTGTGAACGGTAACTGAATTCCAGAATTGGTATCATGAGTTGGCGGTAAGCCCACACTGCTCGGAAGGGGGAACAGAACCGGCATTGCCACTGGCACAGCATCAAAGGCAGGAAACAAGGCTCGTGCAATGTCGGGGGCGAATTGTGCCGGATCCTTGTTTGATGCAGAGCAAGCACTGGCTGCTGCTTCTGGAGGGCGACTGCCGGATTCCATGGCGCGAAAGGTGCGCCAGACAGACCTAGAAGATGACGGACCAAGAAAAGCGCACCAGTCAATCTAGCGCTGCCTGGACAGTCTTTTCTTGTGCCGTATAGCAGCAGCGGTCAGTCGCTGATACTACAGCTTGGCAGGTATTGACGAAGGGTCCCCAGTGGCAATTACTTCAGCTTGCTTACCTTTGGCCCAGAGCTGCAGGAGCCAGAGATCGGGCTTTGGGCGAGTCTCCTCCACCCACGTATGTTGGGAGGCATCCGCAAGAACACGGCGAAGCAGATCTGTGGGGTCTGGGGTAATAGCTGAGATTCCCAGGCAGCACAAGCATGTGCGGCCCATCTTTGCCTGAAGAACTTTGGCCAGTCCTTTTCTACCCGGCCTATCTTCTCGTCAAAATGTTCGGATCGTACTCCGGAATGGTCCTTGGCCGTGTAAGGCTCGATCTTGGCCATCATGCATTGGCCAATCTCCGGAAACTGCTTTGACCTCTGCCCATTATGTTGGCCAGGCATTGGCAGATCATGTTTGGCGAGCAATTGGCCGTACGTGTTTGGCCGCCAATTCGCCATAGACAATTGACCGCATACGTTGGGCCGTTGATTGGCCACATACATTTGGCCGTTAATAGGCCATTTTCTGCAGGCCGCAGACGGCCCATTTTACGATGGCCACCCATTGCCCGAACATAGCCTTGGCGCATACACCTTGGCGGCCATTCACCTTGTCGGTTATGGCTTAGAGGTGTGACAAAGATGACTACACAAACAACTTTGATTCATGCTTTTATTTATGCATAAAATACTACACGTTCTCTTTCTGCCGCCTTTCTGTGCGACCTCCGTCCCGGTTACTTGAAGTGCAGACCCACATCGTGGTACTTGCCACTGAAACTTTGTCAGCCGCCACAAACTTCGGCTTCAGAGCAGCTGGAAAAAATAATACATGATAAAACAAGTACAAATTTTGTAAAATACACTCCCTGATACAGCAGTTACAGTGCAGTGTATACCCACTCAGCTTTGTTTGACTCTAGGAGTCTACTCGACACCTGCAATACACACTAGCTTTGGTAAAAACCACAATCACCAGATGAAAAGGGCAGTCATGAAAAATGACACTGCAATTTCTGTGGTTTCGCTAAAAAGAACACAATGTTTATCAGTCTAGGTTTTACCTCAATGAAACCGGATTACACTTATATCATTGAAACAAGGTTCCACCGTGCAAATATGCAAAGCGTTCTGCTTCATACCATAACAATCAGAAACATATGGTGTTGGGTTTCCCGCGGGAAGCAGTGGCTGGAAGCGCCATGCGCCTCGCGGCTCAACCACAGAAGAAGACGAAGAGGGCGGCAGCGGGGGCATGCGCGTGAGCACGCAATAAAGAAAAGAGAACCAGGAGGAGGTGTTCGAATTGGTAACGCGGGTGTCGGTCTCTTCGCTGTCGCAACATTTCTGGTGCCGTAAAACCCGGGAGACGGCCAGCATCCATCGCACCGATACGTTACCGAGCATGGAGAAGCTGCGCAGGCAGCGAGGCATCCTTCGTGGTTCTACCACCCGACTTCTGACCGTGGCCAGCGATATTTTGCGGGAAGACACTCAACCGTCATTGGGCGACCTCCAGGAAATTATCGACGGGCTTCGCTCTAAAGAGTCCGCGCTCGCTGAGATGGACAGCCAGATCGCCGACTCCCTTGACGGTGAGGCGTTTGATGAAGAAGTCGCGGGTGCTATAGATTACCGTGAGAAGATCATCAACGCGATGAGCAGGCTTCGTTTCGCCATGAACGCGCGCGCTACGGCTGGTGCTCCTATCAGTGAAGGCCAGCTACAGAGGCTTGCGGGGACTAGCAACGAGTCCAGCAACGCCATCGGAGCTGCTCACACGGAGCTCATCAGCGAAAATACCGCTGCTCACGCTATACCACGAGCACAGGGTCTGCGCGTGAATTTGCCAAAGCTTCAAATACCCGTCTTTGCCGGTGAGACCCGTGAATGCCCCGCACGGGGCACCTTGAGCAATCTTGGTGACGGTACTGGCGATACCGCGGATCCCGAGCCCCCAATATAAACTGTAACCTACCGTGGTGATGTGTTTAAAGGTGAAGGGTAGAAGCCTCAAACGGTGGCCGTTGGAGCCCAGGTCAAGCTCCGGCGGATGGGCTCCCTGTCTGTTTACCAGGCAGGGAGCTCCGGGACCTCTCAGGCTATCAGGGTAAGGTTTGAGAAGAAAGTACCCCCGTCCCCTGCTTCTTTTACATGCCATATGGTAAATCGTAAATCCCCCCCCCCCCCGAACATGATCGGCCCCTGAAAAGGGGCCGCACCGAAGGTTCATTTCCGCCACTCCCAACCCACAGTCTTCCAAAGCCCGATAACTACCCCCGTTTTTTGGTGTTGGAATCCAGTGACCAAGAAAAGCCTCTTGCATCACAGTCCGTGTTCCTAATATCGAAATTTCTGGAGGGCATCATTGGTGACAAATATAAGGCCAAAAAACAAAGAACTGGAGAAATCCTGGTTGAAGTACACAACCAACAGCATGCAAAGATCCTCCTTGAACAAACTCACATAGCCAATCTTGAAATCAGGGTGACACCCCACCGGAGCCTGAACAGTACTCAAGGTGTCATCTCTGAAGTAGACCTGATGAATGAGACATGCTGACCTGCTGGAGGGCCTGAGAAATCAGGGCGTGACAGCTGTGAGGCGCATAACTATGAGGAGGGATGACAAAGTAGTTTCGACCAAGCACATTATCCTTACTTTTGACCGGTCCGCACTCCCAGAGTACGTCAATGCAGGTTTTGTACATTGTAATGTCCGGCCCTACATTCCAAACCCGCGCCGCTGCTTTAAGTGCCAGCGGTTCGGGCACGGAACCAACTCCTGCCGTGGTCGTCTGACCTGCGCAAAATGCGCTCAGCATGATCATCCATGTGATAATTGTCCATCGTCAACCCTCACCTGCGCCAACTGCCAGGGACCCCATGCCGCCTACTCTCGAACGTGCGAGAAGTTTAAGCAGAAGGCGATTATTAATGTGAAGGTAACTGAGAACATCACCTTCCCAGAGGCGCGAAAGAGGTTCGCCTCTTTCCCCCTGGGGAGGTACGCCGACGCGGCTCGCCGGGGGGCGGAGCGGCGTCTGGTTTCGGCGGGGACCCAGTACCGCGAGTCGGACTTGGTCCCGCCCCCGCCCCCCCCCCAGGGTTGCCCCAGGCAGCCCAACCAGCCTCTGCACCGCTCGCTCACCCAGCAGCGGCTGTGGTGGCAACATCTGTTGGGGATGCCGCTGCATCCACTGCTTCCTCTCCACCGGCCCAAAGCACATGCAAGGGCACGGAGATGGAGACGGAGGCAGTCGCAGCGACCCCCTCCGCCGCCTCACTGCCTTTGCCGTCTGTCGTGCTCCCCACGCCTTCGGCACTGGCAGCGCAGGCAAAGAACACCCGAAAGGGTACCACGCCAAGGGGGCCCAGTCCGCTGGGCACCCCCTTGCCTTCAGATGACGACATGGACGTCGAGCCCTTCCGGCTTTCATCGCAGCGGAAGGAACGGGCTGCGACGTCCAGGTCAGTAGAGGTCAGAAAACCCCTCCCAAGAGTCCAAGCCCCGAAAGACCCTACATAAACAGTCACACTCCAGTAGCTCTGAAAACATAATAATGGGAAGAGAAAACATAGTTCAATGGAACTGCAGAGGCCTTCTGAATAATCTTGACGACGTTTATGAGATTCTGCATGCCAATCAGCCAAGTATAATGTGTGTCCAGGAAACACATCTGAATTCCAAACACACAAATTTCTTGAATAGTTACATGGTATACAGGAAAGACAGGGATGGCTGCACACACTCTTCTGGCGGTGTTGCCATAATTACCCACTAATCCTTAGCATGCCTCCCTGTCACCTTGAACACTGTCCTCGAGGCTGTAGCCGTCCGCACAATAATATTTAATAGATTGATAACGGTATGCTCCATATACATTCCTCCTGATGTTGCACTTACGAGCACCGACTTCGAGGCGCTGGTTGACCAGCTGCCCGAACCATACATACTTACAGGCGACCTTAATGCTCACAACTCTCTTTGGGGCTCTTCCAGAACGGATGCCCGAGGTCGCCTGATAGAGAAATTCCTTACATCTTCTGGAGCATGCCTTTTCAACAATAAACAGCCTACATACCATAACATAGACACAATACATATTCAAATCTTGACTTGGCTATTGGTTCGGCAATTCTCTTTCCATTTCTTGAGTGGGGAGTGGGCACTGACCCATATGGCAGTGACCACTTCCCCACTTCACTAACATATAGGTAACGGCCCAAGCAGTTCTTCCCATAATAGGTTCAATGAAGCACGAGCTAACTGGAACACATTTACAGAGACATCGAAACTACACCACACATCCATAGGACACCTACACGTTGAAGAAGCCACCCAACTCCTCACGGCGCACATCCTCGACGCCGCCGAAAAGTCCATTCCCCACGCCTCTGGTGCCCCGCGTAACCAGCGGAGGCCGTGGTGGAATGAGGACTGCAGGCGGGCGCGAGAGGCCCAGAACAAGGCGTGGGGTATCCTTCGTCGGTACCCCACGTCGGGTAACCTCATTTTGTTCAAACGGGCTAAGGCGTTAGGAAAACGTGTGCGCCGTGAGGCGAAACGAGAGAGTTGGCACACCTTCTTGACATCCATTAATTCATACACAGACACACACAGTCTGGACACGTATACGCAAGCTCAAAGGACAACAGACACACAGCCTGCCCCTGGTTAGCATAACAGGGGACACACTTGAAGACCAGGCTAACACGCTTGCACAACACTTCGAACACGTGTCCAGTTCAGCACACTACACGAACACTTTCATGAAACACAAAACATCTGCAGAAAAAAAGCCCTTACACGACAAAGACAGATTAAAAACTTCTTACAACTCTGAATTCACTCTCTATGATTTGAGGGCTGCCCTGAGCTCGTGCAAACCTTCAGCTCCAGGCGCAGATAAGATTACATACACCATGATACAGCACCTACACCCAGACACTCTTGAAACACTCTTACACCTATACAATAAAATATGGCTTTCGGGGCACATTCCACGCTCTTGGAGGGAGGCCATAGTAGTGGCTTTCCTAAAGGAAGGGAAGGCCCCTTCCTCTCCCGCCAGTTATCGTCCCATTGCCCTGACAAGCTGCCTGTGTAAGCTCTTCGAGAAGATGATAAACATGAGACTTGTGTACTTGTTAGAGTACAATGGCCTTCTCGAGAGCTGCCAGGCGGGCTTCAGGGCGGGGCGATCTACCAACGATCAACTCGTTGCATTAGAGTCTTATATCAAAGATGCTTTCCTCCACAAGCAGTACTGTATGACAGTCTTCTTTGATCTTGAAAAGGCGTACGATACTGCTTGGCGGTACGGCATCCTTAGCGACTTGAAGTCCTTTGGCATGTCGGGTAACATGATAAACACGCTTTCCAGTTACATGTCCGAAAGGACGTTTCGCGTGCGACTTGGAACTGCACTCTCTAGGGTGCATGTGCAGGAAAATGGAGTGCCACAAGGTGGAGTTTTAAGTTGCACGCTTTTTATTGTGAAAATGAATTCCCTGAGGAAGGCATTGCCACCGTCGATTTCCTGCTCAATTTATGTAGACGACGTACAATTATCCTTTAAGTCTTGTAACCTGTCTGTCTGCGAGCGCCAAGTCCAGCTTGGTGTTAACAAGCTAGCTGGTTGGGCAGACAGCAACGGTTTTAAATTTAATCCAGGAAAGTGCACTTGTGTCTTGTTTTCCAAGAGGCGTGGCATCCGGCCGGATCCAGACATTCAACTCCACGGTGTCTCGATTCCTGTCAAAAAGGAACACAAGTTTTTAGGTATTATCTTTGACGAAAAGCTCACATTCATCCCACACATAAAACAACTAAAACATAAATGCTTAAAAACAATGAATATCCTGAAGGTTCTCTCGCACATCTCTTTTGGTGCTGACAAACAGCTTCTGTTGCGTGTTTTTACCAGCTTGATAGGCTCACGATTGGACTATGGCAGCGTTGTCTATGGGTCAGCCACTAAAACATCCCTCAGAATGCTGGACCCTGTGCTTCATCTAGGGCTCCGCTTGTCCTGTGGTGCCTTTCGGACTAGTCCAGTCGAAAGCCTGTATGTAGAGTGCAACAAATGGAACCTACAGTGTCAGCGAGCATACACAGACCTTCTTTATGGGTTTAAAATTTCATCCATGCCTCACCATCCTTTTAAATCAGTTTTTCATGGTACCTCCATGACTGAACTCCTTTTAAATCGACCATCTTTCTCTGCGCCCTTCTCTTACAGAGTTAGAGAGGAAGCGTCAGAGGCACCCGCCGCGGTGGCTCAGTGGCTAAGGCGTTGCGCTGCTGAGCACGAGGTCGCGGGTTCGATTCCCGGCCGCGGCGGCCGCTTTTCTGATGGAGGCGAAAAGCAAAAACGCCCGTGTGTACGAGATTTCGGCGCACGATAAAGATCCCCAGGTGGTCAAAATTAATCCGGAGCCCTCCACTCCGGCGCGCCTCATCGCCTGCGTTGCGTCGGCGCGTTAAACCCCAGAATCAATCAATCAATCAATCAGGAAGCGTCAGAGCTTGTTGTCTCCTTTTTAGATACCATCCAAAGTTCTGTAACAGATCTCATAGCACCATGGCATCTCCGCCCTGTCTCATGCGACACATCATTCACACATTTAGATAAAAACCGAGCTCCCAGATGTGCAATTCTGCAGCATTTCTTGTATTTGCAGCAGAAGTATGAGTGCTCTGAATTTTATACGGATGCCTCTAAGACTTCCACCTCTGTGTCCTGCGCGGCGCATGGGCCCGGCCTTCGTGTCACCAAAACTCTGAATAGTCATACTAGTATATTTACGGCAGAGGCTTACGGTGTACTTCTTGTTGTCAATCATATACTTCAAAGTCACATCCCACAATCAATTATATATACAGACTCCCTCAGTGTCGTGCGGGCGTTGTCGTCAACAAAGTCTTCGAAAAATCACGTTGTAAATCTAATAGTCAAGGGTATTATGTCGGTGTATGTACGCAAGTTTGAACTGGTTCTTTGCTGGGTCCCTGGCCACAGTGGTATAGCCGGGAACGAAGCAGCGGACCGAATGGCTGCTGCTGCTACACTCTCGAATACAGTAGACATAACCACATTACCCTATACCGACGTGAAACCACACATCAGACAACAACTTCGCAAAACATGGCAAACGCACTGGAGTGAACAAACAGACAACAAGTTACACGTAATAAAACCACACTTGGGACCATACACCACCGACACACGTAATAGATACACTGAAGTCGCCTTGGCTAGATTACGGATAGGGCACACTCATGCAACGCACTCGCACCTTCTCACGGGGTCTCCAAGACCTCTGTGCAGCAGGTGCGGAGAGGCCCTATCCGTGATCCACATCCTCATACAATGTAAGGCACTCGACATTACACGACGAAAACACTTCCCACAACTACACACACGACATATTCCACCACACCCGTCATACTTCTTAGGAGATGAAGCCATGTTCTCTGTTCAGCGAACCTTAAGGTTCCTATCTGAAGTTCATTTCTTACAACTCATCTCTTATCACCCATAGTTTTACCCCTGGTCCTATACACCAGCCACCGTATTTATCTTTTAACCACTCACGTTCTTCACCCTGGCCCTTTACACCAGCCGTGCTCATTGTTTTCAACTGATTTTATTTCGTGTTCTCTCCTATCAAATCACTTTGTGTTTGGCTTTCTTTGCCCATGTCGGCCTTGCGCCAATAAAATCAATCCATCATCATCGAGACCCGTGAATGGCAGGGCTTTTGGGAGCACTATGAGGCCACCATACACGCTCACCCCGATCTCGCCGACATTGAGAAGTTCCAGTATTTGAAGTCTTACCTGACCGGCGCTGCAAAGCGGGCAATCGAAGGTATACGCCTGACTGGTGCAAATTATAAGATTGCCGTCAAGGTGCTCACTGAACGCTATGGCCGAAAGGATGTCCTCATCGATAACCACATAGACAGCCTGCTTTCCATCGAGCCAATCGAGTCATCGTCTCAAGTTTCACGTCTGCGAGACCTCTATGAGCAGATCCAATTCCGGACCGGCTGTTTGGATAGCCTTGGCATGCCGTCTGCAGAGTACGCGGTTGTTCTACACCGGGTGCTGATGCGCTCATTGCCAGAGGATCTGGCAATCCTGTACCGCAAGCGCACGAAGACCGACATGGCCGGAGCGGACGCTGCAGCGGAATCACGAGAACAGCAAATCAAGGCCATCCTGAAGTTCCTGCAAGTGGAGGTTGAAAGCAGAGAGGAGAGTCGAGTGTCACGTGAGAAACCCACTTCAAGGAGGTTGTCAGCTAACCGCAACGTGACACCACCTCGAATACCATCCGCCCTAGCACTGGCAGCACGGTCCGCATCGCCAGGTGCCTATCCGTCCATGGCTTCGCAGACTAAGTGCTCCCTTTGCGACGTTCCAGAACACGCGACACATAGGTGCCAGGCCACACTGTCAGCGGAGGAAAAGTGCCGACGGCTGTCCAGGAAGCATTGCTGTTTCAAGTGTGGGAAAAGGGGCCACACTGCCCGTAATTGCCGAGCCGCAGCAGGGCTCAGGTGCGACCACTGCTCAGGGCGACATATTTCTACACTATGCGGCATTTGGGGAAGAGCAGCAACGGGCACTCCATGACCACCTACTCCTATCGGAGCTGAAAACCGAGAGGTGGAAACACAACGAGGAAGGAAGGTGACAACAGCTCCTGCAAGCAGCACGTCCTCGTCACACGTATTGCTCCAAACCGCTACGGTGTGGGCGTCCGGAAACCGCGACCGCGTGCCGGTACGGATACTGCTTGATACCGGAAGCCAACGGTCCTTCGTCCGTCAAGACGTGTCGCAGTGACTATCTCTACCCAGCACTGGAACTGAGGATCTGGCAGTGTTCACATTCGGCAAGTGCAACCGCCCACGCCACTACAAATGCCGAAGAGTGAACATAACTCTCTGTGGCCGCTTTGAATCAAATGAGCTGACCCTCCAAGCTCTGGAAGTGCCAGAGGTCTGTACAGTGCGGGGCCCGGCCATAGAGAGCACCGTTATTGCAATGCTGCGTGACCGGAATTTACCCTTAGCCGACGATCCCCAAGACGATAAACCTCAGGACTCCGTGATAAGCGTGTTGATCGGCTCTGACAATTACTGGAGGGTTGTAACCGGACGTGTCGAGCGCTTCACCGACACCCTGTGCGCCGTGGAAACAATATTCGGTTGGGTCGTTCAAGGAACCTACACTGACGTCTGCCATCGTCTGACACCACGTACCACCAGTGCAACTGCATTATTCCTGGCTTGTATTGACGATTGGCGCATGGAGTTCCGACCGGGAGACCCGTCGGAGATGTGGCGGTTGGACGCCATCGGTATAAGCGATGCAGGTGAGGAGCACGACGTCAACAAACACTCGGCGCTCCTACAGTTTAGTAGCGCAGTACACAACAGCGATGGTCGCTACGTAGTACCGCTCATGATTAAGACACCTGGGCTCACGTCATCTACGAACCGAAGTGTAGCCGAATGCAGGCTGAAAAGGCAACTTCAGTGGTTTGAACATCAGCCAGGGCAGCTGCAGAAAGAGGAAGAGGAAAAGGAGAAGCGCAAGTCGCTGGAAGGGGAGGATTCCCAGGCCCAGACGGCTAGGAAGCTCAAAGCCAGATGCATTTATTCGGATGACGAAGATTATGACACTTCCGACCGAGATGACGAAGAGGACAAGGCTGGTGGCGACGCGTCAGAACGGCGCCATTCTTCCTCATCTTCGTCCTCATCATTGGAAGATGAGGAGGAGGCCAAGCCACAAATTGTCGCCACGAAGGAAGAAGTCAGCAAGATCCAAGAAGTCAGCAAGGCCAAAGTGTACACCCTGGGACGGTCCCGAACCAACAAGGGCCTGAGGCTGAAGCATGGCAACCAGGAGGAGGTGTTCGAACTGGTAACGCGGGTGTCGGTCTCTTCGCTGTCGCAACATTTCTGGGAGGATGTTGAGTTTCCCGCGGGAAGCAGTGGCTGGAAGCGCCATGCGCCTCGCGGCTCAACCACAGAAGAAGACGAAGAGGGCGGCAGCGGGGGCATGCGCGTGAGCACGCAATAAAGAAAGAAGAGAACCAGGAGGAGGTGTTCGAATTGGTAACGCGGATGTCGGTCTCTTCGCTGTCGCAACAATATGGCATTCTGCGGTTGGTAACACCAACGCACTACGGAAGTTAATTTTTCTAATTTGACTGAGCACTTTAGGCACTAAGTGGCTCTGAGTTGTAAGGTCCACTTTAGTGGAAGAATTGCAACATTAATTCACAGCACGCACCATTTCTAATATTTACCGAAATCTCCACAAACGGGCGTTTACCGTAATTATAAATTGGGTACGAGAAGGGTAAGGCAGGGGTAAAAGTAAAGGGTAAGGCTGTAAGAGAAGTGAATGTAAAGCAATCAGTACTTGTTTGACTTCAAGAGGTAGCTTTTGAAAGCTTTTCTCTAGTCTGTTCGTAGTAGAGTACAGACTGCTGAAAAACTGGCCATGTTTGGGTTCATTACACCTGAGGGCACTTTGTATGAAGTGGTATAAATGTTATGAGCATGAATGGTTTCGATGAAATAAGGGCAGGTTACGTATGAAATCAGTTTGGCCTACACAGTAGGTAAAGGCAAAATGTTCGGAGGCTTGGCTGAGCTGGCATGCCATGACGAGAAAACAGTGCTAACTGACAAATACATGACAATTATAGACGCGAACAATGTGCTGTTTATAACGCCCACACAGTGGGTATATTGCATGCAAGTTTCCTGTGGTGGAAAAATATATTTCTAAAGCTCTGAACTGTGGAGATACCACTGACGGTTCGCAAGTCTCAAAAAACCTTCCCCCGGAAAAGAGTGTCCAATTCTGGGTGACTTGAAAAATAAATGAACTATAGAAGTCCCTGAGTTAGTTTCATACCTTGGCAGGCATGAACTGCATGGTCCTTATTACCCCAAAAATAACTTGGCTACTAAAACTTCTAAAAAGGCTGTGTAGCTGGAAACTATATAACTACTGGCCTAACTCAGGGATCAGCAGCAATTTTTGTGAGAAATTGAGACTATAGCTATGAACCCCACCATGTAATCTTCTCTACTCTGGGCCATATTTTGGATCAATGAACAGGAAATACTGAATAATGAAGGATTTTTTCAGTATAGGTACTATAACACAAAAACGTCACAGAAAGTATGCAATGCATAGGATGTTTACAACGTAGTCCAACAGTTCATGGAGCAACCGACGTGTTTCCCGACTAGACAAGTCACATGACAATGCAATAGCTGGATGCACACAAGCAAAGACAAAATAACACTTCAAAACAGATGAGGTACAAACCAAGAACAAGGGCCAGGATGTTTTTCTGATCACTGAGAGCCTCCTTTGCTCCTTTGGAGCCTGCCCAGCTGCTCCTTTTGGCCAGGCCATTACTAATGAGGGTAGATAACACTGCCCTTGTAGCCGCCTTCTCACCAGCACCTCCAATCTGGCGTAGGTAGTCCGCCTGGAAATGAAAAAAGAAGCACTTGTATATTTCAAAGGCAATACTGATCATCTTGTGATGAAAAACATGGATAGATACAATTTGAAAGCTTTTAATGTCTGCACATGTGACTTTATTAAAAGCAGCAGAAACTATCTTATTGTTACCCATGCACAAGTCAGCTATGACGTGTAAGTTAAATGTCCTTGTATATAATATTACCTTCATACACTACAATATTATGCCTCAATCCCAACAATATGTCCCCCGCACGGGGCACCTTGAGTATTCATGGTGACGGTGTTGGCGACACTGCGGACACCGAGCCCCCAACATAAACTGTAACCTACCGTGGTGATGTGTTTAAAGGTGAAGGGTAGAAGCCTCAAACGGTGGCCGTAGGAGCCCAGGTCAAGCTCCGGTGGATGGGCTCCCTGTCTGTTTACCAGGCAGGGAGCTCCGGGACCTCTCAGGCTATCAGGGTAAGGTTTGAGAAGAAAGTACCCCCGTCCCCTGCTTTTTTCTATGCTGTATGGAAAATTCAAAACCCCCCTCCAAACGTGATCGGTCCCTGAAAAGGGGCCGCACCGAAGTATCTTTCCCTCCACTTCCAAGCATGAGCTTCCCAAAGCCAGACAAATGCTCTCGTTTCCTTGTTATCGAATCTCTTGACTCAGCTCGCCCTCTTGCTTCACAATCAGTATTTTTAATTACAAAATACCTTGATGGAATAATTGGGAAAACCTACAATGCCAAAAAACAACGCACAGGTGAAGTCCTTGTTGAAGTAAAAAACCAGCAGCAGGCAACCACACTTCTTGGTCAGACGAAAATGGTCGATCTGGACATCAGGGTCACACCCCACCGCAGCCTGAATAGCTCGCAGGGTGTGATCTCTGAGGCAGATCTTCTTAATGAGACAGATGCCGACATTCTTGAAGGTCTAAAGGATCAGGGTGTCACAGCCGTGCGCCGCATCACGATGCGTAGAGATGATAAGGTAATCCCCACGAAACACATTATCCTGACCTTTGTGGTAATCCGGCAATAGTGGCGGGGGACAGTCCCACGGGATGGACATGTGCCGGCTGAGGATGAAGAGGTGGCGCGGGACGAGCTAAGGCGGGACATGGCGGACTGGGCTGGGCGACGTGTGTGCAGCCGGATCGGCTGAGCGGTGTACCTTGGCGTAGCGGGACTCCAAGTAAAGGTGTGCTCGAGGGGGCTCAGTGTCTTCCTGGGGAACCGCGGCCGGGTGCAAGAACCCCGGTACCACATTTGGCGCCCTGAACGTGGGGCCGGCCGTGGTTCCTGGGAAGGGCATTGTGGTCTTCCTCGTTTTGGTGTTCCGCGGCAAATGTGACCGACAGCTTGCTGAAGATGCGGTAAGACACGATCGACCTGGCGGACCAGTCTCTGGTGGTGGACATCTCGGATGCCCTCAGCGAGAGGGACAAGGTCAAGTTCACTGTCCACACCAAGACGACGCTGTCGGACTTCCAGAAGCCGGAGTTCTCTGTGCTTCGGCAGCACGAGGAGTTCATCTGGCTCCATGACGCCCTGGAGGAGAGCGAGGACTACGCCGGGATGATCATTCCCCCGGCCCCTCCGCGGCCGGACTTCGACGCCTCGCGGGAGAAGCTCCAGAAGCTCGGCGAGGGCGATGGCTCCATGACCAAGGAGGAGTTCGCCAAGATGAAGCGGGAGCTCGAGGCGGACAGCTGCTGACGACTGCGTCGGACACCACCCCCGCGGAGCAAGGCCCGCGGACAGGACCTTGCCACATTTGGACCTTCTGCAAGGACCCCCGGGTCTTAGGAGGCCACCTGTGGCACCGGTCTACTGCCATCCGGGCTGAGCCGTGGGAGTCCCTCGAGAGTGCCGACGCGACCCGCGGAGCAAGGCCCGCGGACAGGACCTTGCCACGTTTGGACCTTCTGCAAGGACCCCCGGGTCTTAGGAGGCCACCTGTGGCACCGGTCTACTGCCATCCGGGCTGAGCTGTGGGAGTCCCTCGAGAGTGCCGACGACTGCAGCCGAGGGCAGCCAGCGTCGGCCTTTTCTTCGGAGGGGGGGAGAGTGTGGTAATCCGGCAATAGTGGCGGGGGACAATCCCACGGGATGGACATGTGCCGGCTGAGGATGAAGAGGTGGCGCGGGACGAGCTAAGGCGGGACATGGCGGACTGGGCTGGCGGCGACGTGTGTGCAGCCGGATCGGCTGAGCGGTGTACCTTGGCGTAGCGGGACTCCAAGTAAAGGTGTGCTCGAGGGGGCTCAGTGTCTTCCTGGGGAACCGCGGCCGGGTGCAAGAACCCCGGTACCACACCTTCAACTGCTCCTCACTTCCTGACCATATAAACGCAGGGTTCATCCGATGCTCCATTCGTCCTTACATTCCAAACCCGCGCCGCTGCTTTAAGTGCCAGCGGTTCGGGCACGGAACCAACTCCTGCCGTGGTCGTCTGACCTGCGCAAAGTGCGCTCAGCATGATCATCCTTCCGATAATTGTCCATCGTCAACCCTCACCTGCGCCAACTGCCAGGGACCCCATGCCGCCTACTCTCGAACGTGCCAGAAGTTTAAGCAGGAGAAGGCGATCATTAATGTGAAGGTAACTGAGAACATCACCTTCCCAGAGGCGCGAAAGAGGTTCGCCTCTTTCCCCCTGGGGAGGTACGCCGACGCGGCTCGCCGGGGGGCGGAGTGGCGTCTGGTCTCCACAGGGACCCAGTTCAGCGAGTCTGACCTGGTCCCTCCTCCACCCCCCCCCCTGGGGTGCCTCAGGCAGCCCAATCCGTTGCCACGCCGCTTGCTGAGGCAGCAGCGGTTGTGGTGACAACCTCTTCTGTGGGGACCGGTGCCGCTCCCGTCTCTGCCTCCCCGTCCTCCAGTGCGTTGGAGGTTGCCGACCGGATGGACACCGGGGGCCCCACATCGGCTCCCGCCGCCACCGCCCCTCCCGTGCCACCTCTGGTGCCCCGGACGCCCTCGGCGGTGGCGGCTCAAACGAAGGGATTCCGAAAGGGGGCCAAGTCCGGGGGGCCTGGTCCGCCGGGCACCCCTGGCATCCGACGAGGAGATGGATGTCATGCCGTTCCTGCCTGCTACGCAGCGCAAGGAGCGGCCTCCGATGTCCAAGCAGGCAGAAAAGCCTAAAAATCCTAGAATAACAGCCCCGAAAGACGACACATGAACAAACACACACACACACTCCAGTTATTCTTAAACTTAAATAATGGGAACAGAAAACATCATCCAATGGAACTGCCGAGGCCTCCCTTAAAAATCTTGACGATGTGTATGAGATTCTGCATGCCAGTCAGCCAAGTATCATGTGTCTCCAGGAAACCCACCTCAATTCTAAACAAACAAATTTCTTAAATAGGTACATGGTATTCAGAAAGGACAGGGTTGGCTGCACACACTCTTCAGGAGGTGTGGCAATTGTGGCCCGGAAATCCTTAGCCTGCCACCCTGTCACTCTGAACACTGTCCTTGAGGCTGTAGCAATCCGTACGATAATATTTAATTGGTTAATAACGGTATGCTCCATTTACATCTCTCCTGATTTTGCACTTCTGAGCTCTGACTTCGAAGCGCTGGTCGACCAGCTGCCCGAACCATACATCATAACAGGCGACCTTAACGCGCACAACTCTCTTTGGGGCTCCTCTAGAACGGATGCCCGAGGTCGCCTGATAGAGAAGTTTCTTACATCCTCCGGAGCATGCCTTTTCAACAAAAAACAGCCTACATACCATAACTTAGGACACAATACATACTCGCATCTTGACTTGACTATTGGTTCCGCAGTTCTCTTGCCATGTCTGGAGTGGGGTGTGGGCACGGACCCATATGGTAGTGACCATTTCCCCACTTCATCAACGTATATAGGTATAGGCCCGAGCAGTCCATCTTCCCATGAAAGGTTTAATGAATCAAAAGCAAACTGGAGCACATTCACACAAACATCTCAACTACACCACACATCCATAAAACACCTACACGTGGAGGAAGCCGCCCAACTCGTCACGGCGCACATCCTCGACGCTGCCGAAAAGTCCATTCCCCAGGCCTCCAGTGGGTCCCGCACCCCGAGGAGGCCCTGGTGGAACGAGGACTGCAGGCGGGCGCGAGAGGCCCAGAACAAGGCCGGTACCCCACGTCACATAACCTCATTTCTTTTAAACGGGCAACGGCTTTTGGGAAGCGAGTGCGTCGTGAGGCGAAAAGGGAGAGTTGGCGCACCTTCCTCACTTCCATCAACTCATACACTGACACACACAAAGTCTGGACACGAATACGAAAACTAAAAGGACAACAGACACACAGCCTGCCCCTGGTTAGTACAACAGGGGACACACTGGAAGACCAGGCTAACACACGTTCACAACACTTCGAACACGTGTCCAGTTCAGCACACTACACCAACACTTTCATTAAACACAAAGCATCATGTGAGAAGAAGTCCTTGCGAGACACTAATAAGTCGAACTCATCCTATAACACCCCCTTTTCACTTCATGAGCTGAAGGTCGCACTCGGTACTTGTAAACCTTCAGCTCCAGGTGCAGACAGGATTTCATACACAATGATACAACACTTACATGCAGACACACTTGAAACACTTCTTCACCTCTGCAATAAAATATTTCTTTCGGGGCACTTCCCACGCTCTTGGAGGGAGGCCATAGTAGTGGCTTTCCTAAAGGAAGGGAAGGACCCTTCCTCTCCCGCCAGTTATCGCCCCATTGCCCTGACAAGCTGCCTGTGTAAGCTCTTCGAGAAGATGATAAACAGGAGACTCGTGTACTTCTTAGAGTACAACGGTCTTCTCGAGAGCTGTCAGGCAGGCTTTAGGGCGGGGCGATCTACGAATGATCAACTCGTTGCGTTAGAGTCATATATTAAAGATGCTTACCTCCATAAGCAGTACTGTATGACAGTATTCTTTGATCTTGAAAAGGCGCACGACACTGCTTGGCGGTACGGCATCCTCAGCGATTTGAAGTCCTTTGGTATGTCGGGTAACATGTGGAACACGCTTTCCAGTTACCTCTCTGAAAGAACGTTTCGCGTGCGAGTTGGAACTGCACTCTCTAGAGTTCATGTGCAGGAAAACGGTGTTCCGCAAGGTGGAGTTTTGAGTTGCACGTTGTTTATTGTAAAAATGAACTCTCTTCGGAAGGCTCTGCCACCAACCATTTCCTGCTCAATCTATGTAGACGACGTGCAATTATCCTTTAAGTCTTGTAACCTGTCTATCTGCGAGCGCCAAGTCCAGCTTGGTGTTAACAAGCTAGCTGGCTGGGCAGATAGCAATGGTTTTAAATTTAATCCAGTGAAGTGTACTTGTGTTTTGTTTTCGAAAAGGCGCGGCATTCGGCCGGATCCAGACATCAAACTCAATGGTGTCTCAATTCCAGTCAGAAATGAACACAAGTTTTTAGGTGTAGTCCTTGACGAAAAGCTCTCGTTCATTCCACACATAAAACAACTTAAACATAAATGCTTAAAGGCCATGAATATACTCAAGGTTCTCTCCCACTCTTCATATGGGGCTGACAAACAACTTCTTTTACGTGTTTTTACCAGCCTGATAGGTTCACGATTAGACTATGGAAGCGTTGTTTATGGGTCAGCAAGTAAGACATCCCTCAAAATGCTGGACCCAGTGCTTCATCTGGGACTCCGGTTGGCATGTGGCGCCTTCCGGACTAGCCCGGTCGAAAGCCTCTATGTGGAGTGTAATAAGTGGAACCTACAACGTCAGCGAGCATACACAGATCTTCTTTTTGCTTTTAAAATTTCATCTATGCCACACCATCCTTTTAAATCGCCTTTTTATGATACGTCTCAGACTGCACTACTCCTAAACCGACCATCGTTCTCTGCGCCCTTCTCTTACAGAGTTAGAGAGGAAGCGTCAGAGCTTTCTGTCTCCTTTTTAGACACCATACAAAGTTCTCAAACAGATTTTATAGCACCATGGCATCTCCGCCCTGTATCATGCGACACATCATCACACATGTAGATAAAAACCGATCTCCCACATGTGCAATTCTGCAGCACTTCTTGTATTTGCAGCAGAAGTATCAATTTTCTGAATTTTATACGGACGCCTCTAAAACTGCCACCTCTGTGTCCTGCGCGGCGTATGGGCCCGGCCTTAATGTCACTAGAACTCTTTACAGTAATACCAGTATCTTTACGGCAGAGGCTTATGGTGTACTTCTTGTTGTTAATCATATCCTTCAAAGTCACATCCCACAATCCATTATATATACAGACTCCCTCAGTGTCGTGCGGGCGTTGTCGTCAACAAAGTCTTCAAAAAATCACGTTGTAAATCTAATAGTGAAGGCTATTATGTCGGTGTATGTACGCAAATTTGAACTGGTTCTTTGCTGGGTCCCTGGCCACAGTGGTATAGCCGGGAACGAAGCAGCGGACCGAATGGCTGCTGCTGCTACACTCTCGAATACAGTAGACATAACCACATTACCCTACACCGACGTGAAACCACACATCAGACAACAACTTCGCAAAACATGGCAAACACTGGAGTGAACAAACAGACAACAAGTTATACGTAATAAAACCACACTTGGGACCATACACCACCGACACACGTAATAGATACACTGAAGTCGCCTTGGCTAGATTACGGATAGGGCACACTCATACAACGCACTCGCACCTTCTCACGGGGTCTCCAAGACCTCTGTGCAGCAGGTGCGGAGAGGCCCTATCCGTGATCCACATCCTCATACAATGTAAGGCACTCGACATTACACGACGAAAACACTTCCCACAACTACACACACGACATATTCCACCACACCCGTCATACTTCTTAGGAGATGAAGCCATGTTCTCTGTTCAGCGAACCTTAAGGTTCCTATCTGAAGTTCATTTCTTACAACTCATCTCTTATCACCCATAGTTTTACCCCTGGTCCTATACACCAGCCACCGTATTTATCTCTTAACCACTCACGTTCTTCACCCTGGCCCTTTACACCAGACGTGCTCATAGTATTTAACTGACTTTATCCGATTTCCCTCCTTATCAAATAACTTTGTATTTGGCGCTCTTTGCCCATGTCGGCCTTGCGCCATTAAACTTAAACCATCATCATCATCATCATCAACCAACATGTCCTTGTATATCATATTACCTTCATACACTACAATATTATGCATCAATACCAACAATAATCTGAAATTTTAGGTTGCGGTAGCCACTTTTCTGATGGAGGCAAAAAGCAAAAAAAGCTTGTGTCGAAATTTCGGGGTGTGCAAGAGATCCCCAGGTGGTTAAAATTAATGTTGAGCCTTCCATTATGGCACGCCGAAGCCCAGGTGTAGCCCTACAACCAGTCAACAATTCAATCAGTCGATTCAAAATTTCCATTGCCCACATGCCCTTGAAGGGTTTTGAGTTTTGGAAGCAACCTCTAAAATACCACCAACGTAACAAAATATCTGTATTTGAAGTTTTTTAAATGGACCCTCTGCAAAGCAATCCACTTTATTCATACCCCGCACGGGGCACCTTGAGCAATCTTGGTGACGGTACTGGCGATACCGCGGACCCCTAGCCCCCAAACATAAGCTGGATCCAACCGTGGCGATGTGTTTATAGGTGGAGGGTTAGAAACCACGAACGGTGGCCGTCGGAGCCCAGGTCAAGCTCCGGCGGATGGGCTCCCTGTCTGTTTATCAGGCAGGGAGCTCCGGGACCTCCTCAGCTATCAGGGTAAGGTTGTGGAAGAAAGTACCCCCGTCCCCTGCTTCTATACATACTGTATGGCATTTTCAAAACCCCCCCCAAACGTGATCGGTCCCTGAAAAGGGGCCGCACCGAAGTATCTTTTCCTTCATTGCCATCTTTGACATTTCCTGAACCAGATCATTACTCTCGATTTCTTGTCATGGAGTCCCTCAATCCAACCCACCCTCTTGCATCTCAGTCAGTCTTCTTGATCGCAAAATATCTTGAAGCCATAATAGGAAAATCATTTAAGTGCAAAAAACAAAGGTCTGGCGAACTCCTAATCGAAATAAATGACAAGCAGCAGTCCTCGAAGCTTCTAGCTCAGACTAGACTGGCTGATCTAGACATCCGGGTCACACCCCATCAGAGCCTCAACAGCTCGCAGGGTGTGATATCCGAGACGGATCTCTTGAACGAAACGGATGCGGATCTCCTTGCCGGCTTGAAGGATCAGGGCGTCACTGCCGTGAGACGCATCACCATCCGCAGAGACGACAAGGAGATTCCCACCAAACACATTATCTTGACTTTCGACCGCGCGATTCTTCCACAATACATAAATGCAGGTTTTATCCGTTGCTCCATCCGTCCGTACATCCCGAACCCGCGGCGCTGTTTTAAGTGCCAGCGGTTCGGGCATGGTACGAACTCTTGCCGTGGCCGAACGACGTGTGCAAAGTGCGCGGCGCACGATCATCCGAGCGAGAACTGCTCAGCCGAAACTCTCACTTGTGTAAACTGCGGGGGGCCGCATGCGGCATACTCCCGCAAGTGCGAAAAATTTCAACTAGAAAAGAAAATCATCAACATCAAAGTCACTGAAAACATCACCTTCCCAGAGGCGCGAAAGAGGTTCGCCTCTTTCCCCCTGGGGAGGTACGCCGACGCGGCTCGCCGGGGGGCGGAGCGGCGTCTCGTTTCCACAGGGACCCAGTTCAGCGAGTCTGACCTGGTCCCTCGCCCGCCCCCCCCCCCCTGGGTTGCCTCTGGCAGCCCAACCCGTCACCACGCCGCTTGCTGAGGCAGCAGCGGTTGTGGTGGCAACCTCTTCCGTCGGAACCGGTGCCGCTCCCGCCTCTGTCTCCCCGCCCTCCAGTGCGTTGGAGGGTACAGAGGTGATGGACACCACGGGCCCCGCACCGGTTCCCACCGCCACCGCACCGCCTGTGCCACCTCTGGCGCCCCGGACGCCCTCGGCGGTGGCGGCTCAAGCGAAGGGCTCCCGAGGGGGGGCCAAGTCCAGGGGGCCCGGTCCGTCGGGCACCCCTCGGACATCCGACGACGAGATGGATGTCGGGCCGTTCCTGCCTGCAACGCAGCGCAAGGAACGCGTCCCGACGCCAAAGTCTCCCGACAAGCCAAAAAAGGCGAGAGTCACAGCCCCGAAAGACGACACATAAACAAACACACACACTCCAGTAGCTCTCACACTAAATAATGGGAAGAGAAAACATAATTCAATAGAATTGTAGAGGCCTTCTTAAAAATCTTGACGATGTATACGAAATACTGCATGCTAATCAGCCAAGTGTGATGTGTCTTCAGGAGACGCATTTGAATTCCAAGCACACAAATTTCTTAAATAGGTACATGGTCTTCAGAAAGGACAGGGATGGCTGCACACACTCTTCGGGCGGTGTAGCCATAATAGCCCGGAAATCCCTAGCATGCCACCCTGTCGCTCTCAACCCCGCACGGGGCACCTTGAGCAATCTTGGTGACGGTACTGGCGATACCGCGGACCCCGAGCCCCCAAACATACGCTGGATCCAACCGTGGCAATGTGTTTATAGGTAGAGGGTTAGAAACCACGAACGGTGGCCGTCGGAGCCCAGGTCAAGCTCCGGCGGATGGGCTCCCTGTCTGTTCACCATGAAGGGAGCTCCGGGACCTCTTTGGCTACCAGGGTAAGGTCAAAGAAGAAAGTACCCCAGTCTCCCTGCTTTTATACTATGCTATATGGCATTTTCAAAACCCCCCCCCCAAACGTGATCGGTCCCTGAAAAGGGGCCGCATCGAAGTATCTTTTCCCCAATTGCCATCTTTAACATTTCCTGAACCGGATAATTTTTCTCGATTTCTTGTGATGGAATCGCTCAATCCAACCCACCCTCTAGCATCTCAGTCAGTCTTCTTGATCGCCAAGTATCTTGAAGCCATAGTAGGAAAATCATATAAGTGCAAAAAACAAAGGTCCGGTGAACTCCTCATCGAAATAAATGACAAGCAGCAGTCCACGAAGCTTCTAGCTCAGACTAGACTGGCTGATCTAGACATCAGGGTCACACCCCATCGGAGCCTCAACAGCTCCCAGGGTGTGATATCCGAGACAGATCTTTTGAACGAAACGGATGCGGATCTCCTTGCCGGCTTGAAGGATCAGGGCGTCACTGCTGTGAGACGCATCACTATCCGCAGAGACGACAAGGAGATTCCCACCAAGCACATTATCTTGACTTTCGACCGCGCAGTTCTTCCACAACACATCAATGCATGCTTTATCCGTTGCTCCATCCGTCCGTACATCCCGAATCCGCGGCGCTGTTTTAAGTGCCAGCGGTTCGGGCACGGTACAACCTCTTGCCGTGGCCGAACGACGTGTGCGAAATGCGCGGCGCACGATCATCCGACTGACAACTGTCCATCCGAAACCCTCACGTGTGTGAACTGCGGTGGTCCGCATGCAGCGTACTCCTGCAAGTGCGAAAAATTTCAAATGGAAAAAAAGATAATTAACATCAAGGTCACGGAGAACATCACCTTCCCAGAGGCGCGAAAGAGGTTCGCCTCTTTCCCCCTGGGGAGGTAGGCCGACTCGGCTCGCCGGGGGGCGGAGCGGCGTCTGGTGTCCACAGGGACCCAGTTCAGCGAGTCTGACCTGGTCCCTGCCCCGCCCCCCCCCCCCCTGGATTGCCTCTGGCAACCCAACCCGCCACCACGCCGCTTGCTGAGGCAGCAGCGGTTGTGGTGCAAACTTCTTCCGTCGGGACCGGTGCCGCTCCCGCCTCTGTCTCCCCGTCCTCCAGTGCGTTGGAGGGTACCGAGGTGATGGACACCACGGGCCCCGCACCGGTTCCCACCGCCACCGCACCGCCCGTGCCACCTCTGGCGCCCCGGACGCCCTCGGCGGTGGCGGCTCAAACGAAGGGCTCCCGAGGGGGGGCCAAGTCCGGGGGGCCCGGTCCGTCAGGCACCCCTCGGACATCCGACGACGACATGGATGTCGGGCCGTTCCTGCTTGCAACGCAGCGCAAGGAACGCGTCCCGACGCCAAAGCCTCCCGACAAGCCAAAAAAGGCGAGAGTCACAGCCCCGAAAGACGACACATAAACAAACACACACACTCCAGTAGCTCTCACACTAAACAATCTCCTGTTTAGTGCATGTGAATGATGTACAAATATATTTCAATCTTGGATCTGACGTTAACATAGGACGTTAACAAACATTTGACTTTAACGTCTGACGTTAACAAACCTTCTCAATTGGCAGACCAAAATGGTTTCAACCTTAATCGTGCAAAATTACCTGTGTGGTATTCTCAAAGAGACGTGAAATAAGGCCCGATGTTGACATAAAACTTAATGGCGACCCAATTCCTGTAAAAAAGTAACAGAAGTTTTTGGGGGTGGCGCTGGATGAAAGACTTACTTTCATCTCTCACATTAACCAAATAAAAATTGTCAAAACACTGAATATTCTCAACGTCCTATCTCACAAATCGTACGGTGCAGACAAACAACTACTGCTGCGGCTTTTAGGCTATGGAAGTGTTGGCTCTGGGTAAGTCACAAAAACATCAGTAAAAATGCTCCACCCAGTGAAGCACTTGGGGCTTCGTCTTTCATGTAGTGCTTCCCGTACAAGTCCAGTACAAAGCCTGTATATAGACTGCGACAAACGGTGCCTAGAGTACCAGGGAACTTGTCTTGATTAGGTTGCTATTATCTCGTCAATCGATAACCATCCATGTAAACCTGTTTTTATAGGTAGATCCTAATCACAGCCAATTTTAAAGAGCCCATCTATTTCTCTTGCCTTCTCACAAAGAGCAAGAGTGGAGGAAGCTATACACTATGTCTCTTTTTTAAACATCGTAAAATCATCTCCAATGGATTTGATAGCAGCTTGGCACTTTCGTACTGTTTCGTGTGACTTGTCTTTCTTCGAGCTCCACCTAAATAGGGTACCAATGAATGCGATTATGCAGAAATTCATGGCACCGCAGAAGAAGTACCAGCACGGGGCACCTTGAGCAATCTTGGTGACGGTACTGGCGATACCGCGGACCCCGAGCCCCCAAACATACGCTGGATCCAACCGTGGCAATGTGTTTATAGGTGAAGGGTTAGAAACCATGAACGGTGGCCGTCGGAGCCCAGGTCAAGCTCCGGCGGATGGGCTCCCTGTCTGTTCACCAGGCAGGGAGCTCCGGGACCTCTTTGGCTACCAGGGTAAGGTCAAAGGAGAAAGTACCCCCGTCTCCCTGCTTTCCAATGTGTCATATGGCATTTTCCAAACCCCCCCCCCAAACGTGATCGGCCCCCGAAAAGGGGCCGCACCGAAGTTTCCTTTCCTCCGTTGCCGTCGTTAACCTTTCCTGAACCGAACCATTTTTCTCGATTTCTTGTGATGGAATCCCTCAATTCAACCCATCCTCTTGCATCTCAGTCAGTCTTCTTGATCGCCAAGTATCTTGAAGCCATAGTAGGAAAATCGTATAAATGCAAAAAACAAAGGTCTGGTGAACTCCTCATTGAAATAAATGACAAGCAGCAGTCTGCAAAGCTTCTAGCTCAGACTAGACTGGCTGATCTTGACATCCGGGTCACACCCCATCGGAGCCTCAACAGCTCGCAGGGTGTGATATCCGAGACAGACCTCCTGAACGAAACCGATGCGGATCTCCTTGCCGGCTTGAAGGATCAGGGCGTCACTGCCGTGAGACGCATCACTATCCGTAGAGACGACAAGGAGATTCCCACCAAGCACATCATCTTGACCTTTGACCGCGCAGTTCTCCCACAACATATATATGCAGGTTTTATCCGGTGCTCAATACGTCCGTACATCCCGAACCCGCGGCGCTGTTTTAAGTGCCAGCGGTTCGGGCACGGTACGAACTCTTGCCGTGGCCGAACGACGTGTGCGAAATGCGCGGCGCACGACCATCCTAGTGACAACTGCCAATCCGATACCCTCACTTGTGTAAACTGCGGGGGACCGCATGCAGCGTACTCCCGCAAGTGCGAAAAGTTCCAACTCGAGAAAAAGATAATTAACATCAAGGTAACCGAGAACATCACCTTCCCGGAGGCGAGAAAGAGGTTCGCCTCTTTCCCTCTGGGGAGGTACGCTGACGCGGCTCGCCGGGGGGCGGAGCGGCGTCTGGTGTCCACAGGGACCCAGTTCAGCGAGTCTGACCTGGTCCCGCCCCCGCCCCCCGCTGGGTTGCCTCACGCAGCCCAACCCGGCACCACGCCGCTTGCTGAGGCAGCAGCGGTTGTGGTGCAAACCACTCCTGTCGGGACCGGTGCCGCTCCCGCCTCTGTCTCCCCGTCCTCCAGTGCGTTGGAGGGTACCGAGGTGATGGACACTACGGGCCCCGCACCGGCTCCCACCGCCACCGCACCGCCCGTGCCACCTCTGGCGCCCCCGACGGTGGCGGCTCAAACGAAGGGCTCCCGAAGGGGGGCCAAGTCCGGGGGGCCCGGTCCGTCGGGCACCCCTCGGACATCCGACGACGAGATGGATGTGGGGCCGTTCCTGCCTGCAACGCAGCGCAAGGAGCGGCCACCGACTTCCAAGCCTGCAGAAAGGCCCAAAAAGCCCAATCCAAGAGTAACAGCCCCGAAAGACGACACATGAACAAACACACACACACACTCCAGTTATTCTTAAACTTAAATAATGGGAACAGAAAACATCATCCAATGGAACTGCAGAGGCCTCCTTAAAAATCTTGACGATGTGTATGAAATTCTGCATGCCAGTCAGCCAAGTGTCATGTGTCTCCAGGAAACCCACCTCAATTCTAAACAAACAAATTTCTTAAATAGGTACATGGTTTTCAGAAAGGACAGGGTTGGCTGCACACACTCTTCAGGAGGTGTGGCAATTGTCGCCCGGAAATCCTTAGCCTGCCACCCTGTCACTCTGAACACTGTCCTTGAGGCTGTAGCAATCCGTACGATAATATTTAATAGGTTAATAACGGTATGCTCCATTTACATTTGTCCTGATTTTGCACTTCTGAGCTCTGATTTCGAGGCGCTGGTTGACCAGCTGCCCGAACCATACGTACTAACAGGCGACCTTAATGCGCACAACTCTCTTTGGGGCTCCTCCAGAACGGATGCCCGAGGTCGCCTGATAGAGAAGTTTCTTACATCTTCCGGAGCATGCCTTTTCAACAAAAAACAGCCCACATACCATAACTTAGGACACAATACATACTCTCATCTTGACTTGGCTATTGGTTCCGCAGTTCTCTTTCCATGTCTTGAGTGGGGTGTGGGCACGGACCCATATGGTAGTGACCATTTCCCCACTTCATTAACGTATATAGGTATAGGCCCGAGCAGTCCATCTTCCCATAACAGGTTTAATGAATCCAAAGCAAACTGGAGTACATTCACAGAAACATCTAAACTACACCACACAACCATAAAACACCTACACGTGGAGGAAGCCGCCCAACTCGTCACGGCACACATCCTCGACGCCGCCGAAAAGTCCATTCCCCAGGCCTCCAGTGGGTCCCGCAGCCCAAGGAGGCCCTGGTGGAACGAGGACTGCAGGCGGGCGCGAGAGGCCCAGAACAAGGCGTGGGGTGTCCTTCGCCGGTACCCCACGTCAGATAACCTCATTTCTTTTAAACGGGCAAAGGCTTTAGGGAAGCGAGTGCGTCGTGAGGCGAAAAGGGAGAGTTGGCGCACCTTCCTCACCTCCATCAACTCATACACTGATACACACATAGTCTGGACACGAATACGCAAGCTGAAAGGACAACAAAAAAACAGCCTGCCCCTGGTTAGCACAACAGGGGACACACTCGAAGACCAGGCCAACACACTTGCACAACACTTCGAACACGTGTCCAGCTCATCACACTACACAAACACTTTCATGAAGCACAAAACGTCTGCGGAAAAGAAGTCCCTGCGTGATAGCAAGAAGTCGCACACTTCTTACAATTCTCCTTTTTCAATTCATGAGCTGAAGGTTGCTCTGAGCACATGTAAGCCTTCAGCTCCAGGTGCAGACAAAATCACATACACCATGATACAACACCTACACCCAAACACTCTTGAAACACTCCTACATCTATACAACAACATATGGCTTTCGGGGCACATTCCTCGCTCTTGGAGGGAGGCCATAGTAGTGGCTTTCCTGAAGGAAGGAAAGGACCCTTCCTCTCCTGCTAGCTATCGGCCCATCGCCCTTACAAGCTGCCTTTGCAAGCTCTTCGAGAAGATGATAAACAGGAGACTTGTGTACTTCCTTGAGTACAACGGTCTTCTCGAGGGCTGCCAGGCAGGCTTCAGGGCGGGGCGATCTACAAATGACCAACTTGTCGCCCTTGAATCATACATAAAGGACGCTTTCATCCACAAACAGTTTTGCACAACGGTATTTTTTGACCTTGAGAAGGCCTATGACACCGCTTGGCGTTACGGGATCCTAAGTGACCTAAAGTCTTTCGGTGTTTCGGGCCATATGCTCAACACCCTTGCTAGTTATTTGTCCGAAAGAACGTTTCGCGTGAGAGTAGGTAGCGCACTCTCAAGAGTTCATGTGCAAGAAAACGGCGTTCCGCAAGGTGGAGTGCTAAGCTGCACTCTGTTCATAGTTAAAATGAACTCCCTTGGGAAGGCATTGCCACCTACAATTTCTTATTCAATGTATGTAGACGACATCCAGCTATCTTTTAAATCATGTAATATGTCCATCTGTGAGCGTCAAGTCCAGCTCGGTGTCAAAAAACTTGCCAGCTGGGCAGACAAGAACGGTTTTAAAGTTAACCCAGAAAAAAGCACCTGTGTTGTCTTTTCCAGGAGGCGTGGGATCCATCTGGACCCAGACATTATCCTTAATGGCGTATCGATTCCTGTGAGGAAGGAACACAAGTTTTTAGGTGTGGTGCTGGATGAAAGGCTTACGTTCATCCCTCACATTAAACAATTGAAACATAAATGTCTAAAGGCTCTCAACATTCTTAAAATCTTGTCCCACCAGTCGTATGGAACGGATAAGCAACTCCTGTTACGTATTTTCACAAGTCTAGTGGGGTCTAGATTGGACTATGGGAGTGTTGTGTATGGGTCAGCCACTAAAACAGCACTTAAAATGCTCGACCCAGTGCTTCACTTGGGGCTTCGCCTCTCTTGTGGCGCATTCCGTACGAGCCCTGTACAGAGTCTTTACGCAGAGTGTGACAAATGGTGCTTATCACACCAGCGAACCTATGTTGACTTGTTATATGCCTCTAAAATTTCATCAATGGACAACCATCCTTTTAAACCGGTTTTTAATGATACATCCACATCAAAACTCTTTTTAAATCGCCCGTCCATTCCTGTTCCCTTCTCGCTCAGAGTAAGGGACGAGGTCACTATTCATGAGGTCTCCTTTGTAGACACATTCAAGTCATCTATCACTGATCTTATAGCACCATGGCATCTTCGTCCTGTTGCATGTGACTTGTCTTTCTTAAAATACAATAAGAACAGGACACCGAAAAGTGGGATTCTGCAGCATTTCATGTATGTGCAGGATAAATACAAGGCTGCAGAGTTTTTCAGCGATGCATCGAAAACGTTCACTGCAGTGTCTTGTGCGGCGCATGGGCCGAATTTTGAAGCATATAGAACCATGAATGTAAAGACAAGTATTTTTACGGCAGAAGCATATGGCATTTTTCTTGTTGTAAGTCACATAGTTGAACATCATATTCCTAAATCCATCATCTATACAGATTCACTGAGTGTCGTCCGTACATTGTCATCCGGAGAGTCCTCGAAAAACCATGTAGTTAACCTTGTCTTGAAATCAATTGTGCTGGCATATTCTTCAAACCTTGAGGTGACTGTGTGTTGGGTGCCAGGCCACTCTGGCATCGGCGGAAATGAACTGGCGGATGAAATGGCCGCCAATGCTGCACTCCGAAACACAGTAGACATAATAACACTACCTTACACAGACCTCAAGCCACACATAAGACAACACTTGCGCAGAACATGGCAAACACACTGGAATGAACAGACAGACAACAAACTACATGTAATAAAGCCACACTTGGGACGGTACACATCTGACTCGCACAACAGACACACGGAAGTCGCCTTGGGTAGGCTGCGGATAGGGCACACCCATGCAACCCACTCGTATCTGCTGACGGGATCTCCTAGACCCCAGTGCGGCAGGTGCGGAGAGGCCCTATCCGTAGTGCACATACTAATCACATGCAAGGCACTTCACACAACACGACACAAACACTTCAGAGAACTCTACAGACAACATATTCCCCTACATCCATCTTTTTTCCTAGGTGACGATGCCATTGTTTCCGTCAAACGTGTGTTTGAGTATTTGTCAGAAGTCAAGTTTTTAAACCTCATTTCCTATCACGCATCATGAAATCTGGCCCTTTACACCAGCCATCCTCACTGTCTTTTATTGATTTTACTTGTGTTCTTGCTTATTGATTTCAGTGTCTAAGTTCTCACCTCTCATATTTAACCACTGTTTTGGCGCTCTTTGCCCTAGTTGGCCTTGCGCCATTAACATCCAACCATCATCATCAGAAGAAGTACCAGTGTACAGAAGTTTATAGAGGCTCATCCAAAACTGTCTCCACCGTGTCATTAGCCGCGCACGTTCAGAATTTTAATATTTCTGAGATCATGAATGGAAATTGCAGCATTTTCACAGCAGAGGCATATGGAATTATTTTGCTGTGAATCACATTGGAACATGTCATCATCCAAATTCAATCATTTACACTGCCTCAATATGTATTTTGCGCGAACAATCATCCCGAAAGAAGTAAAAAAACCACATCAAGACTCTTGTTCTTAGGCGATTATATCAGCATAGGGCTTAAATGTTGAGGTGACTGTTTGTCGGGTGCCAGACCACCCAGGAATAGCAGAAAACGAGATTGCAGGGGAAACGGCAGCTCCTGCTGCTCTCACAAACACACAGCACCTAATAACTGTTCCCTACACCGACCTCAAGTCAAACATAAAACAACTACGTAAAACATCGGAAAAACATTGGAGTGAACAGGCCCACAACAAATTAGGTCGTAAAACCACACTTGGGACGATACGCAACCGACTGATACAACAGACACACAGAGGTTCCCCTAGCTAGGCTACGGTTGGGCCACACACGCGTGACGCACTCATACTTGCTCACTAGCTCATCCAGATCAGTGTGTAGAGGGAGTGGGGGGCCTATTCGCTGTCCACATCCTAACCACATGTAAGGCACTCGACAAAACACCACACAAACACTTTCCTGACTCCACAGACTTCACATTACACTCCAGACAGCCTACGTTTTAGGGGACAGTCGTATGGTTTCTCTCAAAAGTGTCTTCAATTTTTTATCAGAAATTAAATTTTGACACCTCAAATCGTATCACACATCATCAAAACCTGGCCCTTTACACGAGCCATCCTCATTGTGATTTATTGATTTTACTCCATTTTGTTAAACAGTTTTGCTAGTAACTGATTTATCTAAGTTATGGGGTTACTTGGAGCTGTTTGCCCGACTTGGCCTTGCGCCATTAACACCCGAAAATCATCATAATTAGACAGCCATGCTTCCTTTTTTGTTGCACCTGACCGGAAATAGACCGCCCACGTTGCAGAGAAAGGTGAAAACTCCCCGGCCCGCGTTATATCGAAGCCCGCCGAAGAGAACGCCACTAGCCCCCCCCCTCCCATCTCCGGTAGAGAGAGAAAGAAAAACACTTTATTGGCGAGACACCGGGTTCAGGTTGGGGGTGGCCTCAGCCCAAATGGCTGAAGTGACCTGTAGTACCCGTTGTGTGAGGGTCCATTCCACTAGGCAAGAGCTACCCAAGGCCTGCTCCCAGTGGGTGGGGAAAGGGGGTAGGGGTCCGCGGGGTGCTCGCACAAGGAGTGGTATAGCGTGTAGAGGTTGCGGCATATCGGACACTCTGTGGAGAGGAAGAGGTGTTGGTAGAAGTGCTGTAATTTCGTGCAAAGAGGGAAGGAGTGCGTTGTTGAGTCAAGAGTGGGCAACATCTGTCCTTCCTCTATCGTAAATTCGGTGTTAGCCGGGGGTACGGTCCTGTGGGTCAGGCGGTAATAATGTTGTGGAATTTCACGGTATGTGGTGAGGGCGTACACAGTGACCTGCAGTAGTACGTGCGCAAGACCAAGAGAAGTGCTCGCCCGGGCTATTAACGCTCGGGCCTACTGATTATCCACCTCGTTGGTTCCCACGCTAGTGTGAGCCGGTGTCCACAGAAACATCACGGGCAGGTCGGGAGGTTTTTTTAGAAGAATTTTCGCTAGGTGGCGCAGCAGAGTCTCGCAAGGTGGCGCATGGAGAAACACCAGGTCCACATGAACTCCACAAAAAGTGGTTAGTGCGGCCGAAATGTCGGTGTGTGGTTTGACTAGAACATATGGAGGTTGCACCGGAACATCAAAGAGACACGTGCATGCCAACGTCAAGGCAAGTGCACCGGTATTTTGGCCATTATAGCCGCTCTTCATTTCGACCACGCCGACCACCAGGATAAGCCTAACCAGCGGGGCGCGAAGCCGCGCCGCCCGCGGCGTGCGAGCGTTCGAATGCCACCCGAAGTCACCGCGGGCGACTGAATTGACGTCGTACAGGTGGAAGGAACAAAAATAACACCGGAAGAATTTAATGCCACTTAGTGGCTTACGCAAATTTACTGAAGGCGGAAGGCGCTGTGGCGCGAACACTGGACATGGATGGCGGCAACGGCGACGCTGCAGCTGGAGAGACCGGCCGACGCAACAAAAGTGGAGACGGTGACTGCACCGAGGAATGCGCTGCTCAAATAAAGGAAGGGAGGCGACTTGCGTGACAGTCGATCATTATAAGACCCAGAGATGGCTTCAACTTGAGCAAAGTGCCTATGTCGAAGCTTTTTGAGTCGATAACAGCCGCACAGATCGATAGCCTGGCAAGCATAGGATTCGACCAACTAATTGTGAATGCAAAACAGAACACCATCTTCTTTAGCACGGCAAACAAAGAACGAACAGGGCTGCTCCTTAAGGTCAAGCACCTGCACATAAATGGGACACAACCACAAGGTCTCGGCTTATGCAGCGCCGCATGAAACCTGTGGACGAGGCCTAGTTCACGGCCTCGCTCCGACCCACACCAAAGAGGACCTCGACAGATACTTCAAGGACCTAAGAATCCCGCAGATCATAAACGTGCGGCAAATGGGCCAGACGGTGTCCGTCATCATGTCTTTCGATTAAGAGAAGGTCCCGATGTGGGTTTTTACAAGTGCGTGCTGTACAAAAAGCGGTACGAGGTGGGCTACACATGTGATGAACTTGGTCACCAATCAGACGTGCATGCAAACCAGGACAAAAGTTGTCGGAACTGCGGGACAATCAACCCACCCGAAAATCATCCGTGTGATTTGAACTGCCGACTGTGGGGTAAGGGGCACCAAGCAGGAGATAAAAGGTGCAAGGAAACCTTCTGCAACTGTACATTGACAAAACACGACGCTGGGAAGCCAAGCAACGCGAAGAAGAAAAGAAAGGGAATCAACGCCAGAGCCGGGTGGAGCAGCACCAGCAAGAACACCGCCAGCGCAGTGGCTGCAACTCCAGCTCGAGCTCCTTCCTGAGGCTACCTTCGCTCGGCGGGACTCGGGCCGAAACCCGATCCAGATCGAGATACAAGTCCAGGGCCAAGGATGACAGGGGCAAGGGCCGTAGCCTACTGCAAGACGGGAAGAGACCAGGAAACAACGTGAGCCGGGTTCACAGAGCATCTCAAAATCGCGACAGAAACAAGAGATGGACGAATTGAAAGAGATTGGGAAAAGGCTAGCTGGAAAAGTTAAGGATCGTACGACAGATAAAGAACAGCTAATGATGGAAATTAAACAGCTTAAGAGCGGCCTCCAGCAAACACCTGCGCCGCCAGTGCCGCGGACGTCAGAGCAGAAGGCACATAGCCCGTATAAGAGCACGGTTGCCACAGTACCCCCATCTCCTGAAAGGGGGCTGCAGAGACTCTGGAGCGAACATTTGTGCAGGTAACAAACACACAGGAAGCCCTGTTTGCCCGCATTGACAAGCTTGAGTGTAATAACGTGAAACTCGAAGAAAACATTCAAAAATCCCTGCGGCAGTTCACGACGCGACTCAATGCCAACCTTGAAAGCATGGGGAAGGCCACGAACGACAAAATTCAGGAGTGCGAGATTTATGCAAGTGGAAGCTAGAATTCAGCTGATAGAGAAACACATTAATAACTACCCCTTTCCAATCTAACTTCTCCAGAACCACTGTGTGGAAATCGAATTGCCGGGGATTAAGCCGCAAAAGGCCAGTGCTTCAGCAGCTCCTCGTTAACAAGGGTCGTCCCGAGATTATCGCATCGCAAGAAGCTGGTCCTAAATCAAAACTATCAGGCTACTGAACGCATACGAAAGAAGGCTCTAACACGCATACAGTAACTCTAATCAAACGAATTGTAACTGCCATGCTGCACGAGACTGGCATTGACTGCATTGATCATGTTCTCGTCGAGATGGTGTCACGTAAGAAAAAATAACGCAGCCTTTTTTGCACTCAATGTGTATAGTTCTCCGAAGCCGCGCAAAGTCACGTTCAGAGTATTATTCATGAAGGCTCTGGATATAGCGCAAATAAATCCCCTCGTTTTTGTAGGAGACTTCAATGCACACCACCCAGCGTGGGGATAAAGGAAAGAAACAATTAAGGGACGTTCTCTATGGCAATATATACAGCAGCAGAAACTCACCCTCCTTACTGACTCGTACTCACCAACCAGGCGCGGAAACGGCGTATCAGTCGACATGACACCGGACTTATCTCTGGTAAGCGAGGGTGTAGAAACCACGTGGTGCAATACCTAGGAGGACTTGGGAAGCGACCATAACATTATAGAAATGGTCGTAGAAAATGGACCCATTAGATACAGGTAGCAAAAACACATGCTAACGACCTGGGACGCTTTCCGATAAAACAGAAGGGAGCCACGTAAGATCTTAGATATAAGTTTCTGGTGCAAGGAGCTCTTACAAGACGCAGTATACGAAACTGAAGAGACCCTGGATGAAGTGGAGAATCAATTTTTAATAAGCGGCTACTAAATCTTTGGAAACGAAAAAAAGATCTGGAAGACGCAATCGCACGCTTCCCACAGGACAGATCGCTTAGAAAAAAGCGCGCATTACTCAATAGAGACAGAGCAACATGCGTTAATCTCAGAAGCAGAACAGGGAGGTCATTAGCAATCACATGGAGGGAAGGCTAGGGATAGCGAAAACCTGGCACCTGCTGCGACACCTCCTAAACCCGGAAAGTAGCAAAGCAGCCAACAGACAGCAAATAGAACATCTGATGCACAAATGTGAAGGCACAGAAGAACAACTGCTAGAGGAGCTGAAAGAATGCTACATCGGAGAAGCGGAGACAGAGTTTCTGCCGCCATATCAGGGCCTTCATGGCTCACTCCCCGACACCCCAATAACAATAGCCGAAACAAGAGCTGCAATCCGTACGCCAAAAACGGGATCGGCGGCTGGACCGGACAGAGTTGCCAACAATATGCTCAGAAACTTGAATGATCGGTCGGTGAAAAATCTCGCAACATATATGCAGGAATGCTGGAACACAGGCAGCGTTCCTGAAGAATGGAAACAGGCTCAGAAAATCCTTATCCAAAAACCGTGTAAGAAATTAAGCCTTGAGAATCTGAGACCTATCTTGCTCACATCATGCGTAGGAAAGCTGATGGAGCAGGTGATGCAAAGAAGACTGGCAAACTACATGGATGATCACAATCTCTATCGAAACACTACGATAAGCTTCCGTCGACACTTGTCAACGTGTGATATTATACTCCAACTAAATCATGATAATTTGAAAAAACAAGACAAGCGATACCAGAGTGATCGTTGAACTTGACGTTGCGAAGGCCTTTGACACCGTTAAACACGCTGCTTTACTGAACAACCTCCAATGCCTTGACGTGGGGGAAAAGATGTACAACTACATCAGGAATTGTCTCACTGACAGGAAACCAAATACTTCCGTTGGACAAAGCTCACTTGATGGCATAAGCCTTGGCAATAGAGGTACTCCTCAAGGGTCAGTTCTGTCACCCATTCTATTTAACATCGCCATGATTGGACTCCCTGAACATCTTGAGAAAATTGAAAATCGGAATCACAGCATATAAGCGGGTGACGTGAACCGCTGGATAGCAAGGGGTAACGACGGCCAAATGGAAAAAGCTTTGCAAACGGAAGATGACGCAATTGAAGGCTATCTCTCGGCAAATGGCCTGAAATGTTCAGCAGAAAATTGTGAACTTTTTGTCCTTTGCACGCCAGGTTGAAGGTTTACTGACGGGAAGCCGACTATCCTTATCAAAGCGCGCGCAAAAGAACTACAAAAAGTGCAAACCATCCGCATACTGTGCCTGTGGCCTAAAGCCAGCGGGAGGAATAACGAGATAACTCTTCTAGACTGCAGTTCACAACAAACTAGTGGGGTCATTTGCAGAATTGCAAACGAGAACGTAGGCATGACAGAAGACAACCTCCTCCGACTAGTTCGAGCATTCCTGATCAGCAGAATCACGCATGCAGTACCATATCTAAAGCTATATCAAGGACGAGAAGGGCAACCTAGACGCGCTCATCAAAAAAAGCACCAAAGCTGCCCTAGGACTTCCCATATGGGGCTCCACGGACCAGCACATGAAGCTAGGTGTCTCCAACGATATAGAGGAGCTGACCGACGCGGCAAGAATTGCACAGCACCAAAGACTGTTGTCCACCAAGGCAGGCACACATATCTCGAGCAAACTCGGTATCCCACTTGAAGCCACAGCCGACCCGCAAAACGATATTTCTCCGGACATCAGAAACGATATGCAAATCCCTCCCCTTCCAAAGAACATGAACCCAGCGTTTCATGAGGATAAGCGACAGAGCAGGGCAGAAGCACTACAGAGAAAGTACGCAGGAAGGTGCGATGTATTATACACTGATGCTGCGGAATACCATCGCAGAAGAGGCAAAATTGGCGTTGCTTCCTATGAGAACGTGGTCATACGCGCATGCTGCAGGATCAGAAATACGTCTGTCACAACGGCGGAAGAACTGGCGATAGCGCTTGCAGCTACGTCCAAATTACCAAAGTAATTATCTGCGACTCCAAAAATGCCATAAACAAGTATAACAGAGGACGAATGTCAGCTAAGGCAGTCAGAATCTTTGCGAGAAACCCAATGGACCATCAGGTTTTACTAATCTGGGCCCTGGCGCTTCAGGCTGTCAGAGGCAACGAAGGAGCAAACGAGCTCACCCGAGGACTCACTTTCCAGACAGGCTTTCGAGACTCACTTTCCAGACAAAACACATATTGTCTGAAAAATGCAGGATGTTCACCCACAGAGAAATAACGCAATGCTACAACGCGACAAAAAAAGAATACCCAGATGCAGATCGAAAACTCAGCAAGAAGGAGGAGGCAGTCTGGCAAAAAGCACAGGTTGGAACTTACCCAAATCCCCTACTGCTTAGAAGACCACTACCCAGGTCATTTGAACCCAAATGCAAACATTGCGAAATCCTGGCAAGCTAGGTCCACATGATATGGACGCGCCCACAGATATCACACGGCACACACACCATAGACACAAGGGAGGCTCTGATGCTCAGCTCAAACCTAGAAGACAACATGAAAATCATCAATAAAGCTGAGGCAGCCGCCATGTCCTAAGGGATACTGACCGACTCCTAGCAAGTGTAAAAAAAACCATTGATTGATACTACATAAAAGTTTTTCATCAACCTCAGTGCAGAGGCGGAGATGTTGGCCTTCTCATAGTTGCTAAGCGTCTGCTGTGAATCCGATAGGAGGAAGGTCGTTGTTGGCGTCTTGGTTATGGCGAGAGCCAGGACTGTTTCTTCTGCAGTGGTGGGGTTTGCTGTGCAGATGGAGGCTCGGATTGCTGGTTGCGGTTCTGTGGCGGAGGGGATGCCTGCGATTTCGAAGGCTGCTCTGTTGGGGTACGGTGCCGCATCCACATGCACGGTGTGTTTGTCTGATGGATAGAACTGCGAGTGGTACTGCGTGCGTGCCTCTCTTCTTCCCGCTTGAAAGGTCGGGTGCATCTTTCTGGGGATGGGTTTTACCTTAATTAGGTCTTGGACGTGTCTTGGTATTCTGGCCGCAGCGTAGTCGGTATTGGGCGGTTGTATTTGGATCCGCTGTTGTATGGACCTTCCTGTCGTGGTCTGCGCCAGCCTGTGTGTCGGTGCCGTGCGAATAGCATCTATTATCTCGTCTAGAGTGTTGTGGATGCCCAGTTTCGCAAATATGGTTGTTGAAGCGGAGTGGGGAATGTGCAAGGCCGTGCGATGGGCTCTCCGAAGTAGCATGTCGAGCGAGTATTTGGTAGATTGGTTTAGATTTACAGAAAGAAGGTGATAACTGAACGTTCTGACTACGAAGCCTTGCACGATCCTTAGCCTCTCTTCCTCTGTGAGGTCATGTACCCTTGAGGGGAATATTCTTAGCAGGGAAATTTTTTGTAGCCTATCTTAGCACGTGTACTCTCTCGGCTGTCCCTCTATTGGTCGGTATTCTCAGTCCTAGTGTTTTTAAGCTCGAGACGGTGGGTATGCTTTGCCCTCCGATGTCGACTTTGATGGGCGGTTGGGTGGCCGGTTTCGCCCTGGGGGGATGAAGGATCATTAGTTCGGATTTGGTAGTCCAGTACACGTGGCCCGCTTTGGTTGCGTGTTCCGTAGTTATGTCAGCGCCTTTCCTTAGCGTTAGTTCGATGACGGCGTCGCTGCCCCGGCGACCCGGAGGGTGATATCGTCTGCGTATATCGTTGATCGTAGTTTTGGGATGCTGTAAAGTGCGCTGGCCATCGGTCGAATTGCGAGGTTGAGGAGTAATGGCGACATTACAGCTCCCTGGGGTGTCCCCTTATCTGGATGGAAGCATGAAGATTTTGTTGGGGACGTTCCTGGTTTCATCTTGGCTGTCCGGCCAGTAAGGAAGGATTTAACATTGGCGAATATTCTTGCTCCAAGCCCGAGCGTCCACATTTCGGTTAGTAGTGCCTTGTGCGATACGTTATCAAAGGCTTTGTGGAGGTCAATGGCTAAAATAGCCGCGTTGCCTTTTAGATGCAACGCATCTCATGCTCGCCCCTCTGCCCTTCCTTCGTCTGTCCAGCGTTGTCCTTACAGCTGCGCCTCTCCTCCTCCCCTCTGTCCGATAGCGAATACTCTCTCCCAAACAGCTGCGGGTTGGCGCAGCGCGCTCTCACTCCGCATCTAGGCGCCGGTGGGCGGCGCTGCGCGCCCTGCGCATGTGTAGTACTCTCTCTCTCCGCGCTCTTCTCTCCTTCGGGCGCTGTGAATATAAAGCGGCATGCCGCGCTCCGACGGTCTCAGTCGACGGTCGTCCGCATTACGTTTGCACTCTCTCGCAGTACTCGACGATTGCTTGATGCAATCGTGGAGCCCCTAACTGTTCACTTTACGAACCACAAGGCAGTTATTCTCGTCAGCAATAAAGACCGTACCTGAGCATACGTGTACTGCATGTGTATTGCATGGTGAAAATGGAAAATTACGCCCACTTCCCCTTCGCGTGAGAGTCCCTGCTATAAGCGTAATCAATACGATGGAAAACGCCAATGGAACCCCCTAGGAGATGCGTTGCATCACACCAGGGTTCCCGCGAGGGGAGGTGGGCGTAATTTTTTTGCTGGGTGGTTCAGTAAATCGGGTATCTCTATCTCTACTGCCATTTGTCCCGACGGGCAGGTGCGAAGAAGCACCAAGCCGTTACTAGCCACTCGGACGTTCGCCAGATGAAGGCCCAGACACTGAATCATTTTCGCGGGCCCGGTATCACGGCGGACACGAAAGAGTTTGTCTCTTCGCGCGATATTTGGAAAGGAACTTCTTCCAAGAGAATTCCGCAGGCGCAGTTACGCAAGCCCTCTATAGACACGGGGTAAATATGAAGAATGCGAATTCAAGGAGTAGATTTTTATGGAGTAGGAGTAGATTTTTATGACCGAGTGGAACCCTGGCGTCGTGTACTGTATACTTGAACATTGTATTCATTGTTTCCCTGTCGTACTGTACGCGAAGCTTGTACTTATTTTGTCACTCTGGCTGCACAGTAATTTATTGTGTCTTCACGTACTAGTTGCGTCATGCGTGAACTTTTCGATCACTTTGGTGCAGTGACTTTTCTGTGTATTGTTGGCATACTAGTTGCGACATTCGTGAACTTTCCGGTTGCATCTTATTGTACTGGTTATATTGTTGTGAACAGCATATTATGTTCATTATGAGTTTCATTGCTCCAGTGCATTGTATGTATTTCTGGGTACTAAATCACGTGCTTTGTGTGTGAGCCTACTAGTCTTCGGAACTAGATTACACTCTTTAAGAAATTAAGAAGAAGAAATGGACGTGGGCAGAGCATGTAATGCGAAGGCAAGATAACCGCTGGTCCTTAAGGGTAACAGAGTGGATCCCTAGAGAAGGCAAGAGTTGCAGGGGGCGGTCGAAAGTTAGATGGGCAGATGAGATCAAGAAGTTTGCGGGGATAAATTGGTCACAGTTGGCACAGGACCGAGGTAATTGGAGAATAATGGGAGAGGCCTTTGCCCTGCAGTGGGCGTAGATAGGCTGGTGATGATGATGATGATGATGTTGATGACACTCTTTATTTTCACGAGTTTCGCACTTGTAATTAATGACTACTGTCCAGACGTTTATTATGGTCACTAGTTTCTTTTGAGTACTAGAACTGTATTGTTTTTAAACTTATCAGTTGTCCCTAGGATGTGTATTTGTTGAGGAATTTGTGGCAACCCCTTGGACTGTACGCGAGATATGTACGTGTCAGTATTGTTATTTAAGATATTGTACTGTACTAGATTTTGTGTTTGTATGAACTGCAACTTTGTTGGCTAAGTGTGAACGACGCGTACGCACGACGTATTGAGTTTTGGGTATATTATTGCATAATATTCTGAAACTGCGTGTGTCACAAACGCGAGCGTACGACGCCTAAAAGTACCGTATAAATTTTTTTTTTGTACAGCGCCTAATTCCTGTTACAGTCATTCGATTCATTCAGCTCCGTTCTATTCGCCCCGAGAAAAGAGTGGAACTCTCTCGAACAAAGCGGCGGTAACGCGACTACTCGCGGGCTCGCCGGCAAGAAAATACCAAAATAAAAGCTCCGCCGATCAGCTTTCACCGAAGCTTCGAGTTCTTTCGAGGGGCGAGTGTAGGTTTGCCAGTGCTAAGGAGCTCGATGATTCCAGAAGTGAGAAAGAGGGAAGTTGTGAGCTCGACAGCGGCGGGCGCGTTCTGTGTTGTGCCCTCTCTCTCCACGCCGGCGCAATTAAAAAAAGGTAATCCGCGCCGACGACAATCAGCTACGTTTGGATGTCGTGATGTGACAATGGCTACTGCCAGTTTGTGCACCACACCATCGGCGACCCGCGCCCTGGAGGACTCTAACGTACTCCCGGGTGTCGAATCACCGTGATCGTCTCGGACGGCCTGGCCTACGACGAAGACAGGCTTCCCAGGTAGCCGAATCGCCTCCGACAGCGGTGCATCGTCCGGCCCGGTCGGTGAATATTGTGGGACTCTGTCTCTCATATGAATCGGACTGTTCGTTTTCTTTTTAGTTGACTGCTCTAATTCGTAATATCTATTTGTTAACGCTCCTGATTGTATCATTTTGTCTAATGTGAACTGTTTCCCGCATTTGTATTCGATATAAGTTGTCTCTCGTTAACATTAAATGTCCTTGTTCTTGTGCAGTGTTTTGCCTGATTAAATATAAGTCTTTCTGTTGTTCATTCTAGGCTCTGACTCATTCTTACCGTTCTGGTCGGCGATAGCCGCACATCAGACGGCCACCCCCTTCGTCACCTGTGCCCTGTAGATTCGGTAGGGTTGTTTGCTCGCTTGAGTCGACTCCCCACCCCTTCTAGCAGCGCACGCAATTCAGGAAACGGTGACAGGCACTCACAAGAAGTACTTAATAGCAAGCAAGCAACAGCGCAAGTTAGAAGAAAACGCATATATACATTTCAAACAGCCTAAGACATGCCACGTAAAAATACTGCATTATTACAATAATTAAGGAAAAGACACTAACAATTACTTTACACAAGCGGGAATAGAAGAGAGAGAGAGAGAGAGAGAGAGAGAGAGAGAGAGAGAGAGAGAGAGAGAGAGAGAAAGCTCTTTATTAGAACAAAGCAGATAGTTCTGCAGGCATGTATTCGCCTACATGCTACTCTGCTGGGATGGGGTGTAGGCAGTGAAGGTCCTAAAGGAAGTAGGGCGAAAGAGAGGGGAAAAAAGGAAGAGGTAGAAAAGAAGGCAACATGGAGTGTTCCGTGGGTCACGTAAAAGTCCAGATGGTCTCGTAGGATGAAGATGTGGAGTTCTACAGTGTGTCTGCGATGCCGATGTCGTGTAAATAATCAAACAGTGAATCTAACACTTTTAGCTGGGATGATGGAGATGACCATGGTCCAAGAAGAGCTTTTAATGATAAAAGTCCATTGTTGAGGCACTCGATCTTCTTGGCGAGGTGGTTCCTTTGCTGGTTGTACGCCGGACACTCTAATAAAACGTGTTCAAGAGTTTCTGGCAAACCACAGTTATCACAGTAAGTGTCTGTGGTTTGACCAAGCAGATTTTGGTAGGAGTTTGTAAGTGCTGCGTTGAGGCGCAGGCGACGGTAGAGCGTCTCAAGTCGACGTGGGATTCGCTCAGGGAGCCTCATTCTCAGGTCAGGGTATATATGATACAGAAAAGGGTGGTGACTTTCGGGAAAGGACCAGAGGTGGTTTCGTTCCTCTAAGGCAAGCTGCTTCGCTTGTGCTGCAGCCTCGTGCTTTGTAAAGAAAATCTTATTTACATTGCGGAGTTGTAGCACTCGGCGAGCTGCCTCATCTGCTGTCTCGTTGCCCAAAATGCCACAATGTGTGAGTATCCATTGCAAGATCACACGATGGACAGCGACGTAGGCTAGATGGTGCAGGTAGGTGATGTCGCGGGATACATGGTCGTGAAGGCTGAAGCAACTGGCGTGCCGTAGGGTTTGCAGCGTTGTCTTAGAATCCGTGAATATAGCCCATTCTGCTGATGGCTGACGAAGAATATATCGGAGGGCTTGCTTAATTGCATGAAGCTCGGCCGACGTGGATGACATTGCACGTTCAAGGCGGTAGGACAGCGCTTGGCCGGTAGACGAAACGTAGACGCCCGATGCACTACTGTGAGGTGTAGATGAACCGTCTATAAAAATGTGGGCCATATGTGAATAACAGCCACTGATGTGCGCGAGCACGAGTTGAAGGAGGCAGAATTGCGGGAGTGTTTGCTTTGAGGTGACACCAGGTATGTTGAGTTTTATGCACACCGGTGACAGAGTCCAGGGGGGGGGGGGTTATCAGACTGCATGGTTGGTCGCGCTTGGGATGGTAGAGATATGTTAATATGGTTTATCATCTCTGCAAAGCTGGCGCTTTCGTTGCGTTGTACAACACGGTTCAAAAGATTCGTTGATGTGTGCAATCGATGCCGCAGGTACATTCGGAACGTATCCTGTAGCCTAAGAACATCTAATGGCAAGCAGCCAGCCTCCGCAACGGTACCAATGCAGGAAGAGCCCCTAGGAAAGCCAAGGCAAGTGCGGAGACAATTATTTCTTGCCCTATCAAGCTGCTTTTTGCGTGTGGTCTACAGCCGCTGCAAAACAGGCAGGCTATAACCAGAGTCCTTCAATGCTTTTCTGGTCACGAAACTCCGGCCGAAGTTTCATTCAGGGACAAAAGCTGCCGCTAGGATCGCTATTGTTAACGTGAAGGCTTCGCCGGCGGTCGACGACGCTTGCTGGCCGGCTGTTTCTCTGTCGGCGCGCGCCTACTTTCATCTGGTCTTCATTTCCACCAGTAAAAATGCGAGCGAAGGTTTTGAGTCAGTCAGTTGTTTTTTAGTCAGTTGTCCCGTAGCTCAGCTGTGAAACTGAGGCAAGACCACGGGTGTTACTGAGGCGCATATGTTGTAGTGTTCGTTCGTTCGGGCAAGCACCGCTACGTTCTCGCTTAGAAAAGGCGGACATCTGGCGTTTTCAATTTTTGACTAGCCTTTGCAGCCGCCTGCATGATTTGAGTGAACTACCGCCAGAATTAAATCTGTATTGAGCCGTGGGCGCGACATGCTGCGCTGAGCAAATAGGTGTGCAAACGTACAGCACGTTGGGTTAGCGCTGTGTTTGCGCTATTTTATAGCGCGCTAATAATGTAAAACAATAATCTAGATACGGAAAGTTAGCGTGGACAACAGGGAAAAAATTCACAGCATATCCACGGGGTGAATGATGATGAGTGGGCGAAGCTCCTGAGGGGAAATCATCGTTAAAACCGTGACTCTTCAGTGAAAGTTCGCCCACTACATCTGTGTCCGAACGTAACGTCTAGAAAGTCTCGCTTAAACCGCGCGTCGGCACCTTGGGGCTGAGCTCGCCTGATGCGTTTTGCAGACGCCTCACGAGCTCTCACTGCATCTGGGTCTGCCTGCCGATACGCGCGCTTTCTCGCCGCTTCCCGTTCTCTGACGTTTTGGAGATCCTCTTCGCGCCGCAGCCGTGCCGCTTCGCGTACGGAAGGGTCCTCGCGCCGTTGCCGTGACGCTTGGGCCTCTCGTTCTCGAACGCTGGGATCTTGGCGGCGTCGTCGCGCAGCCAGACGACACGCTTCGGCCTCCCGCTCTCGTACGGCAGGATCTTGGCGGCGGCGTCGCGCAGCTTCACGGAGCGCTTCTGCCTCGCGGGGTCGCACATCTGCCGCCTTATCGATCGGGCGACTCCGAGCGTGCGCCAACAGCGAACGGATTTTATTACAACGCTCCCCGCCATCTAGTAAACAATCCAAGAACTAAACTAGAGGTAGCCACGCCATCTAGTAAACAATCCAAGCGCATCTTTTCATCATATACAAGAACCGCCATCTAGTAAACAATCCAAGAACTAAACTAGAGGTAGCCACGACTTCTAGTAAACAATCCAAGAACTAAACTAGAGGTGGCTACATACATACGTCGAGGATGGACAGACCCACGCCCTAAGGAGCTTCGCCCCTAAAAAACGCTCACGAAATGGAAGCAGAACAATGGGCGCGCGGAGGGGCCTGGGTAGGAGTAAATGATACCGTTTTGAGCTACTTTCTCGGCTGTTCTCATAGGCATAGGGTGTCAACAAATAAAAACTCGCCCGCTCAGTGCCTGTCACACCCCTCCCACCCAAACGGCAAGTTAAAAAACATTGATTGATTGATAATGGTGTTTAACGTGCCGAGCTACACAGGCAATGGGGTGCGCGCCATAGTGTAGCCCTCCGGATTAATTTTTGTGCAGTTTGTGCACCAGCCGCTAGGTGGGTAGCCAAGTCCGTGGTCAAGTCCGGTAATCCCCGCACCCCGAGTGTGGTGGTTGGACGCGGGCTGGGTTGGCCCGGCGCGCCTAACATTTGGAAACTCTTTTTTCCACCACACGGTCCGCACCCCTTTAGCCGCCGGGCTCGTAAGCCCAACGTTGCCCGTGGGACACCACATGGAGGCGGGTGCGGACAAGGGGGGAGAGTACGCCAACTCCTACTAACCCCCCCCCCCCCCCCCCGGAGCAGATGGTCGATGCTCAGGTATCTTTAACTTGCGCCGAAATCTCCAACACACAAGCGTTTTCTCTTTTCCCCTCCATCAGAAAAGCGGCTGGGAACCCGCGTCCTTGGGCTTATCAGCACGATGCCTTAGCCCCTGGGCAAGCGCGGCGGGCAAGTAAAAAAAAAATATATGCAGGCAAAGATAGCCATGCTCCGCTTTCCAAATTCAAAATATCTCGTTGGATAACCAACATCACGTAGCTGCAGTCCGATCTTTGTGCGGCGACGAAACGCGACGACGTTTAGCAGACGGATTTTCTCGTTGTGAGCGCGATCGTGGCTTGGGCTTCGTCAGATACGCCGGCAGGATTTCAAATATCCGGGGCGACGCGGAGCTTGAACTTCTCGCGCTGCAGAAGCACAGGTTGTCCACTTATTTTGAACTCATCGGCTCGAATAATGTCCGTGGGGTCGAAATATTTCCCGAACACACGAACAGCCGTCGACTCGAAGCTGAAAGCGTCCGTCTTCTGTCGTGGAATGGCTCGCTTCCACCTGTCGCGTTGTTCGCGGTCGCTTGGGAGGCAGAACAACGAAGCCTTTTCCGTTGTATTCCGATATCCAGAGCGGCAACCAGGTACACAGCACGTCGGAGGCATGGTAGTTCACATAATTTGCCCTTCGTGATGAGTTCAGAACGCTATATCACACAACAAACACCAGCAAGCTCGCGCTCCAACGCGCTGCAAATACGGCCGCCGCCATCCAAGCCGCCTGCACCAGACTCGTAGCGCCACCGCGCGGGAACGTTGGTGCCCATATGAAGCTCTCCCATAGCGTTACGGAGACGTTTCGTGACCAGAAAAAGCATTGAAGGACTCTGCTATAACGCAGGAAGCCATCAACATAAGCCTTGGACAGAAGCACCACCGATCGACTGTCACTGCCCCATTGACTTCCGGCAAGGCATCCAATGACTTGCGCCGCCGCGGAAATGCAAGTACGTAGTCTCCGAACTTCAGGGGCCCAGAAGAGGTTTCGATCCATGGTTATCCCGAGGTATCTTTGAGTGCGTACATAAGGCCGGCAACGGCGCCCAAGGATTAATGGGTACTGAGTCATCCGCATGCGGGTGAATGCCATGACAACGCTCTTCTCAGGTGAGAGGCGGAGGCCCTTCGGTTCAAGGTATTCAGAGATGTTTAAAGAGCTTTCTGGAGCCTCTGTTGTGTATTTAGACGTGACCTTGCTGCAGTCCAAATGCACATGTCGTCGGCGTAAAGTGTGACTTTTACGCGAGGAGGGTTAAATAACAGAGGACTCAAAACCGCTCCATGAGGTACCCCTTTTTTATACTGTAACATGACGTAGGACCTTCTGGTGTGCTCATAAAAAGCTCTCGTCCTTCCAAGTAGCAGGAAATCCATGCATACAGCCTCCCACCAAGTCCAAGATCAGCAAGGGAATGTAGAATGGCTGTATGAAAGACCGAATCAAATGACAATTTTATGTCTAGATAAACCACTGTTGGTATATTTTCGTAGTGTAATCCTTCTAAGGACGCGACGAGAGCAAGAATGTTGTCAATAGCAGACCGGTTTTCTCGAAACCCATTCATTTCCGGTGGATAAAGATTCCTGTTTTCCATGTACCACGTCATTCTTTTCAAGATCATGTTTTTCCGCGATTTCGCCAATGCCGCTAAGTAGAGCTATGGGACGGAAAGAGTCGTACCATGTTGGTTGCTTTCGAAGTTTTAGAATTGCTGTAATTTTGGCTCGTTTCCATTCTGCAGGCACAGTACTCCGCAGCCACGTCGAGTTATAATACTCCAGAAGGCGTAAGCGGGAATGATGAGAGAAGTGGGAAATCGCCTCGTATGTTATGCCGTCGCAAGCTGGAGAAGAGCGTTTCTTGATGTTTGATATTGCCGCATTCAGCTCGCCTATCAAAAATGGAAGGTCCAAGGCAGGTATGGAGGTCGGTGGCACTGTGTCAGAAACACGTAGAGAGGACACTGGAGGCAGAGAAATCGTAGACAGGAGTCCACAATACTCTTCAGCCGCTTCTTTTTGGGGGATTCCCTCGTGTAATGACAGTGCTCCGAATGGATTGAGCTGTTGGTTGTTGTTACGCATGCCTTTACGACTCGCCATAGAAAGAGGCTGACGGCCATCCAGTTTAGTACAAAAGTCACGCCACCGTTGGCGATGCAACTTTTCCAAATAGCGTCTCACGTGCTTTGAGCTTTACGGGCCTTCCTCAAATCCTCTAAACCTTTAGTACGGCGAGCCTTCCATTCAGCGCGCCTACAAATAGCACCAAGCTTTTCGTATTCTGCGTCAGTTTTCATAGCGAGGCGCTCCCATACGACTCTCGGGGACTCTTATACTCCGAGCCATGATTGGCATTGGGTCGTCGTCGGAAGTGGTTGCGGTTATCTCCACGTCGACACGGTTTTTGGAGGGTGCCCAGTCTGTGCACCTGAATTTGGTTTCGCGCCGTGACGCAGACACATCTCGGTATGATATTACAATTGGGAAGTGATCACTGCCTCTCGTCTCAAGGTCAGTACACCAAGTAAACTTTTGGATCAAGTTGTTTGAAACAAACTAAAGGTCGATGCAGCTGCTGACAGTTGGATGTTTTAGGTAAGTAATGCTGCCATAATTCAATGGTTCAATACCACGTTTTATGAGCAGTTCGGCAAGCCTTTCTCTGCGATGATTGGTGTGTGCACTTCCCCAAATTTCGTTGTGTACGTTGAAGTCTCCTCAAATTATGTGGGGTGGGGATGTGCTACCGATTACATTTTCAAGCCTGGTAACATTGAAGGTAGATCCTGGTTCTAGGTAGGCGCCAATAAACGTAAACCGCTGAGTTCCAATCACAGTGTTGGCACACACATATTCCTCATTGTCATGAGGAGGAACGGGAACTGCTGCAGCCTGTATATCTGTGCGAAAACCAATCAAAAGCCGACTGACTCCGGTAAGGCGGTGTGAATGAAGAAAATAATAATTTTTCAGACGAAAGTGGTCGTTAACGCGGGACTCGGAGATTACGATGAACGAGAATTTATATGTCTGTACGAGTTGGCGAAAATCAGCAAGTTTTGAGCGTGAGCCGTGGGCGTTCCATTGAAGTATTGCGCAGTTCTTGAAATTGGAGTTTAAATTCACTGTTGGAAGGGGGGTCGCCAAATTAGTCATCATTGTTGTACCTCACAATAGAGAGTTTTAGCTGACCATTTTTGACGCTCCGCTATGCTTTCGACGTGCCGCTCAGCACAACCCGAGCGTCAGCAGCCGAAAGGCTTTTAGCTAAGCGATAACCGTATCTCCCTCGACGGGGAATAATTCGCGTGACTGGTCGTTTCGCGCGCGCGTGTAAACTGAAACTTCATGCTAAAGGAAACATAAGAATTTGTATTTGGTCGCCCAGACAAAGCAAAATACCGTGTTTCTTGGCCTCATTTACCCTTTTTTTGTATAATGTAGTCGCTGACATCGTATAATTTTTCTAAATATCAATAAACAAGCCGATAAACTTTGGAATAGCCAAGCCAAGGCTGTCTTTGCCGGCGCTGGGCGCTGCACAGAAGCAGCCCCGCGCTTCGGTCGACGTTTTTCGCTTTCGTTCTAAAGATCTTTGAGGTGTGTGGCACCATTGCCTTTTCGGAAGCGCTTTCGCGGCTTCGTCGGTCGTGTTTCAACTGAAGAAACCAAGTTCGCCGTAGCGCGCTGGCATCGCAGGGGCAGCCATGTTGTTTTTTCGCACGGTAGCGTAAGCTGCCGCGGCGGTCTGCTAAGAGGCCCCGGTTAGCGGAGCGGGGGCCCGCTCCGGTATCGCCGGTAGCGCGCTAGCGTGCCACGCATGCGCAATGGCGCTCCCGCTTGCTATCGGAGCGGAGCGGACCGTCAGAAACGGTCAGCTAAAACTCTCTAATCATGAAGCGATGCCTTGAAGGATGAGGAAACCAGAGGCTCGAAAGCCAAGACGGCCGCGTCTTCAGGATAACTTTTAGGGGAGGGGTTGGCTCGCAGCAGGGGTTTGATAGCCGCGAAGAGCATAGGAATGAGAAAGCTCACAACATCTGGGTGGGCGGGCTGGTGGGCCGTCCTATGGTCCTTACAAGTACGTCGCTGCTGCGTAGAGGTTGTTCCTTTAGGAGCATCTGACGTATTTGGAGAACTTGTACATGGGGTCCGTTCTTGTGCGGCTTGTCCGGTAGCAAACTGTGAAGCGGTGGGTCATTTGATAAGGACGTCACCGGTGTAAACACAACCTCAGGGGTTGGCGGCGGTTCACGTCAGCTGAGAGCTTTTCCCTGGATTTGCTCGGCGCTGCGAGCAAGAGTAGCAGCCTGTTTCTTGGGACAAGCTCCATACGACGCGGGATGAGCACCTCCGCAGTTCGCGCAGTGACGTTGGGTCTTAGAGGTGCAATCCTTGCGCCAATGAGATCCAGCGCATATATTACAACGCACTGGTCCTCGGCAATTCTTGGCGATATGTCCATGTCTCTGACATTTAAAACATTGCGTTGCTGATCCCATGTATTCCGTCACCGGGAAGCTGCAAAAGCCGAGAAACACTCGTTCTGGCAGTGGTGAGTCAGATTTGAACTGTAGAATCATAGATCATCGGCGCGATTCAGTCACAACACTGTCGTCATTACGGGCATAGGAAACTTGCCTGCGGGCAGATATTACACCCTGACTGCTGAGGTAGCGTCCAAGGTCTTCGTCCGTGTACTCGAAGGGCACACCTTGGATTCTCCCGTAAGTCGCCATGTAGGAGTGAGGTACACGAGCTTCAGTGGTTATACCGGCAAGGCTGGAAGTCTGGAGAAGACGGTTCGCAGCAGCAGGAGTTGATACGGTGACCATAAGGCGGCCGTCTTGGTTCAACTGATGAGTTAGAAGGATTAAATAACCACATAACAATAGAAAGGGGATCTAACATTTTCGATAGCCCTCAGACACGCCACGTGAAAAGACAGCATTGCTACGGCAATCGAAAAACAGTGCGTGTTGTGAGGCTGCAAAAATGCAATTCTTATATTACAAGAAGCAAGTACAGAATAGTGAATGCACTTGACAAGTCATTTGAGGAAACAGCAAAACTTGCGCTGTAGCAAACACAAGACAATGATAGTTTAGGCCTTTGACGGACGTAACTGTAAACAGGAACGTGTTACTAGAATGGTGTACAAACACTGAAAAAGGTAATCTGTTCCACTGACGAATGGTGTTAGGGAAAAACGAGTCAAGGAATGCAGTAGATTTATCTCACAAACTTTAGAATACGGTCTATGCAGTGGATGTGTAATGAGGCGGGAAAATATACGATTCGCACGGCATACCATTCTGTGAAAAATAAACTTCATAATACAATTGTAAGCGAAATACAGTTCTACGATATTGAAGTGCTTGGCAATTGAGTAAGTTCAAGCGGGTATTTCTACTCAACTTTGTCCCTTTTGCCTGTTTTCGTAACACATACCTGGTTGCGAGGGTTCGAACGTTTTTCAATTTAGCGTTATCAAGAAGGGTTGGCGGGTTCCATACTGTGCAAGCATATTCGAGTATAGGCCGTACGTTAGTTTTGTACAGTAGGTAAAAATTAATCAGCCCTCCACTACGGCGCGCCTCATCGCCTGCGTTGCGTCGGTGCGTTAAACTCCACAATCAATCAATCAGTTTTGTACAGTAGTTCTCTGGAAGTTTGCGGGAAGGTGCTTGGGTTGCGGTGCAGAAAACCCAATGTCCTTGAAGCCTTACGAATAATATAATCAATGTGTCTCTATCTTAATCAATGATAATCAATCTACAACCACAGTGAAGATGTAAATAAACTCCCAAGTATTTCAATTCCCTTACAAACTTTAATGAGCAATCTCTTATTTTATGAATTGGGTAGTAAGCATTTTTTTTTCTGGTAAACCTAATAGAGACAGTTTTTTCGAGGTTAAAATACATCCCCCATTTTTCGCACCAAGTATTAATCATGTTCAGATCATTTTGAATTACTTGGGTATCACTTTAACAACAAATGTTTCTATACAGCACAATCCTCAGCGAAAAGCCTCATGAATGATGTAATGTTATCACTGATATCGTGTATATATAGCTGAAACAACAAAGGCCGCAAGACCGATCCCTGGGGCACCCCTGACGTCACGACTGAGGTATGAGAGGCTGCACTATTGATGATTACATATTGTTGTCTACCAGTAAGCTACGCTGAAAGCCACGACAAAGTCCTAGGGATGATACCATAGAAGGATAGTTTTTTTCAATAACAGCGTATGTGGTACTACATCAAACGCTTTTCTAAATGTAAGAAAATGCAGTCAACAGATTCACGACCGTGAAGTGTCAGTGCGTTATCATGCGTGAACTGTATTACTTGAGTGACGCAAGATAAACCTTTGCAAAGTCCGTGATGCGACAGGTTAAACAGGGCGTTATTTTCAATGTGTCTTAATTGTTGCTATACAAAATATGTTCCAAGCCCTTGCAACACACACTAAATTAGAGAGATAGGGCGGTAATTTGACATTGCAGAACGTGGGCTGGTCTTACGAATTGGAGTAACGCTTGCTATTTTCCATTCAGGTGGAAGGAGGCCCTCTTGGAAAGATTTTTCAAAAATTATTCGTAAATATGGAGGAACAGAAGACGCGCAAGGCTTTAGCCATGCATTTGGTAATTGGTCTGGGCCAGCTGCTTTTGAAACATTTAAGTTCTCCAGAGGTTTTTCAATTCCGCGTGTGTCAAAAAGTATTTCCATGGATTTTTGGAGAACAATGGTACATATGCTATGTTGATCAGTTGTTGATAACGCCGAGCAAAATACAGAACTAAAATAGCGATTGAAACATTCCGCTTTCTCGAAAGCTTCCTCCGTAATACCTCAACCTTGAATACTTTCACCTTGAACACTTTCACCTTGAGGTGTAATTGAGGTACTGTCTTTTTTTACTACTTTTAATATATTTCCAAAGCACTTTTGGGTTCTGTTTAAATCGATATTCAAAACAATCGAAAAATCGGGACTTGGCTTCTGTTGTGGCTGATTTGACGTGGTTAGGTATTCTTTTAAGCTTGTCTGCATTTTCTGTGCATGGACTGTGCCTAAAAAGCTTATAAATCTTCTTGTGGCGGATCTTTGACGGATCTGCTGCCAGTAGGGCTTTAGCAACTCCGTGGGGTCTACTGCTGATCCCTCCACGGAAATTTCTATTCTGGGGGAAATTGCCTCGCGCCCGTTGGGCCTGGCGGAGCAGCCTGGCATGTGCTCATGGGGCGCGAGGAGGACCCGGCATGCAAGTTTTCGTAAACGTGGCGGGAGTAGGAGAGCAGGAACTCTCCTCGGGGGAACACTTGTTTGGGTTAGCGCAGCGGCGTGGCAGGGTCTTGTGCTTGCTCGTTACTGGCGCGAGGAATATTGGTAAACACTCACTCCAAGAGGTCTTGGTACGCCGCTGAACGTGAACTGTCCCTCTGGTATCATCTGTTGGTGGCTGGGTCCGCCTTTTTCGGTTTAGTGGTCCTTCCCAGACGGAGCCGACGTGGTGAGGGTCTGGCCGGGAGGCATCGCGCAGCTTTCGTCTCAATGACCGCGGTCGAGTTGAGAGGAAACGATTATGCGCGCTTTCTCATTTAGCGTAGTTTCGATGATAGTGAACGAATTTTCATAATTTTTGTGGGAGGAGATTGCTGGGACAATAGACTTTACCTTAAAATACATTCCTATTGGTCGATTGTAAGTGCTGCAGGGTCCCTTTAAGGCTAACAGAACAGTAAATTGAAAAGCAGTAGAGGTCAGTAAAATAAGGTTAGTCTGTTCAAGGGAAAAGAGCAGAGAATGAGCTGGGAAGCCATTCGAACAAAGATGTCAGGCTAGCACCAAAATACCGTAAAGGCTTTTCTTTTTTTAATGGCGAGGTGATTGTACAGTTGCGTCACGACTAAGGTCGCTCTGCAACGCAAGCCCGTTACAAAGGGGAAGCCGCTAAGCATCATCATCATCACCTTTCCCACTCGTTCATAGATGGCGCCACCCGAAACTGATGATTATGATTGGCAGCAGGGCAGCGCGGGAGTTCTAAATTTTCCGCGCACGTCCCAGCATGCATCGCGCGAGGTCGTTGATGATGACTGCTGTTACGGTGATGAAGCTACATCACAGCTACGTCACGGTGTCACGTGGTTCACCGGACGTAGAATGCTCCCCCGCTTAAAGGGGTCCTGAAATACCTTCCGCCGATGCGTTGATGTACATGTAACCAAATAAAGCAATGTATTAGCAATATCCTCCCGCAAGAATTTTGTTCAAGCGATGAGTATTAGCTGAGAAATCGTAAATCAAAAACCGCGCATTATCGTCGCGCCGCGTTTCCTCCTCCTTTCAACTTACTCTCCGCTGTTGACGGCGAGCAAGCCTTCCCTCCCATGATGCTGCGCTCCTCCGCGGTGACGTACTTCCGCTATTGCGCTGCTCACACAGCCGTCTGTTACGGGCAAGATTTGTTGACACCGTGAATCCCGCACTCAGCTCAAGCGAACGAAAAATCTGGCCCATGTGTGCGGCGGCCTGGCCTTGCCCTTTCGCGGTGTACGTGGCTGCAGAGCTTTGCTATCGGCGGTACGCGACTTTTTATCGGCGGCGAACTCGCAGCCGCACGGGGAGGATCCTGCGCTCGCTCCCTTGGATGCACAGCGCACTGTTTATCCAAAAAGCGCTGTATCAGATGTGGCCCCGCTGGTGCCAGGTCTTATTTTGTGGCGGTGGTAATTCCTGCCGGCGGCATGTGAAAAAGACATTTTAAACCGATTCGGAACCCGTGCACAAAACACCAGTTCAGCTTGGGGCGACGCGTGGTGGAGAGCGGCAACGTTGGCAAAACATGCTCCGGCCTCTGAGCTTTCTAGCGCTGGAGCGAGCACCATTTCTTCGACAATATCAAACATCGGTTGCCCTGGCAACAAGGCACAAACCGCTCTAGAAGTCAGTTACGGTTGCGTGATCCCGGTTCAGCTTGGGGCCCCACCTCGCGGCATATGGGCACTGCAGGCATACTACTCAGTCCCATTTGGAAGTGCGAGATGCGTTTGGCATTACAAGAGGCGATGGTGTGTGTGTTGTGGAGGAGGCGATGGTTGTGGACGCCTTTGTTTCGCGATGAAATGCGACGTTGTGCTTCTGCGGGTGGATAGTGCTTCCCATGGTCTGGATTATCTTTCTCGAGCGGCGTACGGCTCAACCTCGCATGGGGTATGTGCAGTGTGCGTGGCTAAAAGACATCTCGGCTTGTCCGCCAGAGTTAAGTGACTTGCTGTTCGTCCGCGCAAACCGCGCGCGAGGTGAGTGCCGAATTTACGAGGGGCAGGAGGAGGCAACCCATCGTCTGTCAGTCGCGGTTCGGACTTGCAACGCATGTTGTGACGTTGTGTTCGTTCGAAACACATCTCTGGATTGTTTGGAAGTTGAATAAAATGTATGCGTCAAACCCGGGCATTCGGCTCAGGGCGTTCTCTGCGATTGCAAGAAAGAAGTGCCACGGGGCTTCAACGCTTTCTTTATGGAACGTACTCAAGTAAGACAATATCCATGTCGTGTTATGGCCGTGTCGCATTCAATACAAACGGTTAAGCGTTTGTTTACACTTGTTTCGTTTGTTGTAAAATGTCCAAGCACTCCGGCACTCCACTGGTAGAGCAGCCGGCGAGCCGCCGCTGAGCAGACGACTTATCTCGTTGCCGGAAGTGCGTGAAAAAGCCGCCCAATAGCAGGACGTCTAGCTCATGACGAACATCTGGGAATCGATGATGTAGACATGTGAAGATGGCGGCGTCCAAAAACACGAAGGAAAGGGTGAGAAAAAAACGACAAACTTTGCAACAAAAGTGTGAGCTTTCCGCTGCGCGTAAAAGAGTAATACTTGGCACAGATGATGTTGACGACCCAATCTAACGATTGCGCTAGTCAATTCATTGTGCTCAAAACGCCTTTCAGGGCCCCTTTAACACTCACTACTACAGGCGCTACCAGCGAAACCATTTCTGTCTAAAGTGTCTATGTGGTGTCGTTTAATTCGAGATAAAAACATATTCGATGAAAATTGGTTGTCTGTCTCTTTAAAGGGGCCATGCAGACAAAATACAAGTTTGTTTTATTCGAGGGATTTGGTTTATAGTGCCCCAGCGCTTTTCCAGAAGCAAACGATGCTCTATTCAACTGAGAAATTAATCAATTTAACTTAACATTTTTATTATCCCAAAAATTGTGTGGTGTTTTTGCAGCGTCTGCAATGGTAGCACGAGAACCCCCCTGTAGCCGATTGCGGAGCCTTGCTTACTGTTAGTGAACCTAGATGGCGCCACCATACCACGAAGGGCCGTGTTCTGCGTTTGCTTTGATTTTGACCGAATTTGTACCTCACCCGTTTTTCCGGCTCAGCAAGTACCGTCACGTAAGACACCGTCGCTTAACGCAGTCGGCCAGCGTAGTCAGAGACAACCTCAAAGCGCCGGAGTGCTGTGCAGCTAAAACAAACATAGTGCGCGCAGTACCAACAGTAGTACGCATCGGTACTTTTGTGTTTACGTGTACTTTCTTAACTTTCACTGTGTACCCTGCCATTCTTACTGCAACTGCACTCAAGCGGTACAGTTTGTGTTATAGTGGCGCACGGTTGCTGAAGCAATGTGAGCGCTACTATGAGGCCGGGGGAGTTGCGAGCCCCTATAACCGCAGCTAGGAAGGGGCCTATAAACACGAACCGATCTGCTCGCCGAGGGAGGTGACGAGCCCTTGTAACCCAAGTCATAGGGGTATATGCGGTACAGTTCTTTTTATCGTGCCATGCTGAAGCATGGGTACACTCAATGAGGCCGGGGGTGTAGCGAACCTGTGTAACCGGAGCATGGAAGGGGCCTTTAATGCGAGCTGGTCTGCTGACCGATGGAACTCGATGAGCCCTTGTAACCATCAGTCTTGGGGGCGAGAGTGTGGAGCTACTGGGAGTTCCTGAGAGGATCCCGTGTATTTTGAAAGATGGTATTTGTGGAGCAACTATGACTCTCTTGGCTAGGGGAAGTAGCGAGCCCCTGTAATCCAGTGTGGGAGAAGGCCAAAGGCTGGGGGTGGTAACGCGCCCCTGTTATCCAGCGTGAGAGGAAGTCAGCGGGTCAATGTTGCGAAGTAATCACTGCGCTCAAGCGGTACAGTTCGCACGTAGTGTTGGCGTACCATTGCTGAAGCAATGGGTAAACCACTACCGAGCCGGGGGCGTGCACACCCCTGTAACCATAGCTTGGGGCTCGTTCGGTTAAACTTGCGAGCTGGTCTGCAGGCTGGGGGTTGTGACAAACCTTGTAACCTAATGTCATAGGGGCCAGAGCGTGGAAGTACGGTTATTCCACAGAACCTCCTCGAGGTATCGGGGAGGCCGCACAACCCCTGCCCGGGGAGCGTGCAAAACGGCCGCCACTGCGGAGGTTCCTGGTCAACTGGAATCACGTCCTACGCGGAGGTCGGGCGGTCGGGTGTCAACCCGGCACTTAGCAATGCGGTTGAAGTAGGAAGGTGTGTCGAGATCGATCAACTATGACTTTCTTTGGCCGGGGGAATTAACGCACTCCGGTAATCCAGCGTGAGCGGAGGCCGGCGAGTCAAGTTGCGAAGTAGCAAGTGATGCCAGCGTACAGTCGTTTGTAGTTGGCAGTACCGATTGATAGTCGTGAAACCACTACGGGCCGGGGGACTGGCGACCCTTGTAACCGCAAGCTTGGCGGGGCCAGCGACCTGATCGCAACAAGTCGGGGGGAGTGACATACCCCTGTAACCTAACGTCAATGGGGGCTAAATGTTGTACAGTCCGTATGGGGCCGGACTGTACCTTGCTGCGAGGGGCCTATAGACTGATCTTCTCTAGGTGAGGCGTAGGCGAACCTCTTCACCCAAGCCGCAGAGACGTACTACCACGAGCTACTTGGTGTTCCGCACGGGAAAACGAGGAAAGGTGAGGTTAGTACACCGACCGCGGAAACTCTCCTGGCTTAGTAACGGCTAGTGGGCCCGGACAAATCTCCTCTGCCGAGCCTGTCGGCAAAGCCCGAAGATTCTTGTTCCATTGAGCGAAAGAGTAGGCAAAGAGGAGGACATAAGAATAGGCCCTATCCTGCCGAAGGGACCTTGCGAACGGGCCGTTGATGTACCGTGCTCATACAAACTTCTGGTGTCCGGAGACCGTGAAAAGCAGGTGTTGCAAATACCCGTATATAGTGGAAAGCTTCACTGGTGATTCGTTAGTACCTGGTGCGGGGTCATCGATCGAGGATGTTAGTACGCATCGGCCGCGGAGCTGGGGGTCGGGGGGGGAGGAGGGGGGGGGGGCGGCCGTCGCCACCAAATAGGGTGCTTCCTGTCTCCGACGGTTAGGGCCCGGTTATCGGACCCTATGGGTGAGCGGTTACCCGTGGCAGGGACCGCATATTTAGAAATTGGCACTGTCTGATGCCCTCGCTGAGCAATAAGTTTCAAAAAAGAGTCAGACAACTGGATCGGAGCAAAATTGCTCCCCCCATTCCCATCCTTTTTGCCATAACCCATCCCAACGCCCAAGTTCCCGTTCCCAACAACCCACCCCATCCGGCTTCTTCCTAGGGGGGACAAGGGGGGTCCCCCCTGGCCCGGCCCCCTGTCGGTGGGTCGCAGGATAGCTTTTCCCGTTAATTTCTCTCCACCTTCGCTTGGAGAAAATTCGCTTCGCCGGTTGGCCCATTTTTGTACTGTTGCTATTGGGTATAACCGGTTGTACTACGGTGGTACCGGGGGGCTATTTAAAGCTCCATTTACTCGATGCTACAAGAAGACTGTGCCCTTACTTTAAGCACAAGTAGCTCCTTCGATAAGCTTGTAAGCCCTGTCTAATTTGCGTTTGCTTTTGACGGCCTCAGCCAATCGCAGAGGTGCTGCGTCTTGCCTCATAGGTTCTGTTGCGGGAAATGAGCTTGTGGGACGCATGGCCATTTCCTTTTTTCCTAATTATATAGCCTAATTGAGCGATGTTTATGTTAAAAGCGGAGTCGATATCATTTTAATGAGGCAGTCCTTCGAATGAATGAAAATTTTGTTTTTTCTGCATGGCCCCTTTAAACAAAGTGGTGCGCACGTATTTGCCTACGCCAAACGACACGGAAGCAGACAACGCACACGAGCGAGCGCTATTAATGTATATTTAATAACAGTAACAACATTGATCAGAAATATACATTTCGGAGCCGCAATAGAGAATTAAAATGTGGCTTGCACTGCAGGGAAATTTTGTGGCTGTATTGCCACGCGTTGAAATTAAAGGGTATTGGCGCAACCAGTTTTAATTTAAAACAAGATGGTGTTTTTGGAAGCTATTTATTTTGGTGCCTTTGTTTTTCCTAATGAGGTAGTTGTAAAAATATGTAAGCAGTAATTGTAGGAAACTTCGTAAGTAGTAGGGCTCCGGTTTTCAATCCATAACACGTTCCCAAGGACTGTCGTTTGTATTAGCGAGCCGTACTAAACTCGAGATGTCGTCTCATTCTAGGACCTCGCGGACAGTGCTTGGCCCATTCGTGATGAGGGCATCCAGCCCAAGCCTGGAAAATTGAGAAAAATTGTGGTAAACACACGTACTGCCATTCGCCGGAAGCTAGAAACAGCGCATTGCGATTTACATCCTAGCGACTTGCAAGTATAATATGGTAACTGTAACAGCATTATCTGCTAAAAATGGGCACCCGCACAAAATTCCTCCGCATGAACGGTATTCAAAAATGGTGCGAATTCACATTCTCTAAGAGAGACGCTCCTGACGGTAGAACTAGCCTTGGATACCTTGGTAAGCCTGTGGCATTACGCAGTATTATCCGACGTCTGGATGATTTCACGTGTGACCACCTTTCTCAGGTGCTTACACATTCCATATTTAAAAATTCTTACGGAGCCTAAGTCTTCTTACGCGCCTGGACAGCAAACGCCTAGCGCTTATCAGACTTCTTCACCTCTACGTCGTGTTTCCGTCTTTCATTTCGTCCCATTTTAACGCGAATTACTCAGGTTGGCAGATAGGTCGCCATCCACGCGGTAGCTTCCATACAGTGAGTTATCCTCCGCCTCCACCTGTTTTCACGTGCTGTGACGTGAAAACAGGGGGACGCTTCATGCTAATTTTGAATACGACAGTCTTTCTTGATGATGATAATAGTTGGTGTTTAATGGCGCAAGGCCGACGAGGGCAAAGAGAGCCAGAGAAGTTATTTAATGAAAAGAAGTGATTACCACAAAAGGTAGGTATAAAATCTGTAAACTGGACATAGTAAAATCAATAAAGATAATGGTGATGGCTGGTGTATAGGGCCAGATTTGATTATGCATGATAGGAAATGAGGTTTAAAAACTTAACATCTGACAAATATTTAAAAACGCGTTTCACAGAAACCATGGCATCGTCACCTAGAAACAGGGATGGGTGTAGGGGAATATGTTGTCTGTAGAATTCTTTGAAGTGTTTGTGTCGTGTTGTGTCAAGTGCCTTGCATTGTATGAGTATGTGGACCACGGATAGGCCCTCCCCACACCTGCTACACAGGGGTCTTGGAGATCCCGTGAGCAGGTGCGAGTGCGTCACATGTGTATGGCCTATCCGTAATCTGGCTAAGGTAACTTCAATGTGCCTGTTGTGTGAGTCAGTAGTGTATTTTCCCAAGTGTGGTTTTATTACGTGTAGTTTGTTGTCTGTCTGTTCGCTCCAGTCTGGTTGCCAAGTTTTACGGAGTTGTTGTCTAATGTGTGGCTTGAGGTCTGTGTAAGGTAGTGTTGCCATGTCTACTGTGTTTCGGAGTGCAGCATTGGCGGCCATTTCATCCGCCAATTCATTACCGCCAATGCCAGAGTGGCCTGGCACCCAACACACAGTCACCCCAAGGTTTGAGGAATAAGCTACCATAATTGTTTTGAAGACAAGATTAATGACATGGTTTTTTGATGATTTTCCGGATGATAATGCACGGACGACGCTCAACGAATCTGTATAAATGACGGATGTAGGAATACGATATTCAACTATGTGACTTACAACAAGAAATATGCCATATCCTTCTGCCGTAAAAATACTTGTATTAACATTCATTGTTCTACATGCATCAAAATTGGGCCCATGCGCTGCACAAGACACCGCAGTGGACGTTTTAGATGCATCGCTGAAAAACTCTGCAGCCTTGTATTTATCCTGTATATACATGAAATGCTGCAAAATCCCACTTTTTGGTGTCCTGTTCTTATTGTATTTTAAGAAAGACAAGTCACATGCAACAGGACGAAGATGCCATGGTGCTACAAGATCGGTGATAGATGACTTGAATGTGTCTACAAAGGAGACCTCATGAATAGTGACCTCGTCCCTTACTTTGAGCGAGAAGAGAACAGGAATGGATGGGCGATTTAAAAACAGCTTTGATGTGGATGTATCATTAAAAACCGGTTTAAAAGGATGTTTGTCCATTGATGAACTTTTAGAGGCATATAACAAGTCAAAATAGGTTCGCTGGTGTAATAAGCACCATTTGTCACACTCTGCGTAAAGACTCTGTACAGGGCTCGTACGGAATGCGCCACAAGAGAGGCGAAGCCCCAAGTGAAGCACTGGGTCGAGCATTTTAAGTGCTGTTTTAGTGGCTGACCCATACACAACACTCCCATAGTCCAATCTAGACCCCACTAGGCTTCTGAAAATACGTAGCAGGAGTTGCTTATCCGTTCCATACGACTGGTGGACAAGATTTTAAGAATGTTGAGATCCTTTAGACATTTATGTTTCAATTGTTTAATGTGAGGGATGAACGTAAGCCTTTCATCCAACACCACACCTAAAAACTTGTGTTCCTTCCTCACAGGAATCGATACGCCATTAAGGATAATGTCTGGGTCCGGATGGATCCCACGCCTCCTGGAGAAGACAACACAGGTGCTTTTTTCTGGGTTAAGTTTAAAACCGTTCTTGTCTGCCCAGCTGGCAAGTTTTTTGACACCGAGCTGGACTTGACGCTCACAGATGGACATATTACATGATTTAAAAGATACCTGGATGTCATCTACATACATTGAATAAGAAATTGTAGGTGGCAGTGCCTTCCCAAGGGAGTTCATCTTAACTATGAACAGAGTGCAGCTTAGCACTCCACCTTGCGGAACGCCGTTTTCTTGCACATGAACTCTTGAGAGTGCGCTACCTACTCTCACGCGAAACGTTCTTTCGGACAAATAACTAGCAAGGGTGTTGAGCATATGGCCCGAAACACCGAAAGACTTTAGGTCAATGAGGATCCCGTAACGCCAAGCGGTGTCATAGGCCTTCTCAAGGTCAAAAAACACCGTTGTGCAAAACTGTTTGTGAATGAAGGCGTCCTTTATATAGGACTCGAGCGCGACGAGTTGGTCGTTGGTGGACCGCCCCGCCCTGATGCCTGCCTGGCAGCTCTCGAGAAGACCATTGTACTCAAGAAAGTACACGAGTCTCCTGTTTATCATCTTCTCGAGGAGCTTGCACAGGCAGCTTGTGAGGGCGATGGGCCGATAGCTAGCGGGAGAGGAAGGGTCTTTTCCTTCCTTCAGGAAAGCCACTACTATGGCCTCTCTCCAAGAGCGAGGAATGTGCCCCGAAAGCCATATGTTGTTGTATAGATGTAGGAGTGTTTCAATAGTGTCTGGGTGTAGGTATTGTATCATGATGTATGTGATTTTGTCTGCACCTGAAGCTGAAGGCTTACATGCGTTCAGAGCAACCTTCAGCTCATGAATTGAAAAAGGAGAATTGTAAGAAGTGTGCGACTTGTTGTTATCACGCAGGGACTTCTTTTCTACAGATGTCTTGTGTTTCATGAAAGTGTTTGTGTAGTGTGCTGAACTGGACACGTGTTCGAAGTGTTGTGCAAGTGTGTTAGCCTGGTCTTCCAGTGTGTCCCCTGTTGTACTAACCAGGGGCAGGCTGTTATGGTATGGGCAGTTATGGTATGTAGGCTGTTTTTTGTTGAAAAGGCATGCGCCGGAGGATGTAAGAAACTTCTCTATCAGGCGACCACGGGCATCCGTTCTGGAGGAGCCCCAAAGAGAGTTGTGCGCATTAAGGTCGCCTGTTAGGATGTACGGTTCGGGCAGCTGGTCGACCAGTGCCTCGAAATCAGAGCGCAGAAGTGCAAAATCAGGAGGAATGTGAATGGAGCATACCGTTATCAACCCATTAAATATTATCGTACGGATTGCTACAGCCTCGAGGACAGTGTTCAGAGTGACAGGGTGGCAGGCTAAGGATTTCCGGGCGATTAAGGCCAGACCGTCAGAAGAGTCTGTGCAGCCATCCCTGTCCTTTCTGAAGACCATGTAACTATTCAAGAAATTTGTGTGCTTGGAATTCGAATGTGTTTCCTGAACACACATTACACTTGGCTGATTAGCATGCAGTAGTTCGTATACATCGCCAAGATTTTTAAGAAGGCCTCTACAGTTCCATTGAATTATGTTTTCTCTTCCCATTATTTAGTGTGAGAGCTACTGGAATGTGTGTGTTTGTTTATGTGTCGTCTTTCGGGGCTGTGACCCTCGCCTTTTTTGGCTTTTCGGGAGGCTTTGGCGTCGGGACGCGTTCCTTGCGCTGCGTTGCAGTCAGGAACGGCCCGACATCCATGTCGTCGTCGGATGTCCGAGGGGTGCCCGACGGACCGGGCCCCCCGGACTTGGCCCCCCTCGGGAGCCCTTCGTTTGAGCCGCCACCGCTGAGGGCGTCCGTTGCGCCAGAGGTGGCACGGGCGGTGCGGTGGCGGTGGGAACCAGTGCGGGGCCCGTGGTGTCCATCACCTCGGTACCCTCCAACGCACTGGAGGATGGGGAGACAGAGGCGGGAGCGGCACCGGTCCCGACGGAAGACGTTGCCACCACAACCGCTGCTGCCTCAGCAAGCGGCGTGATGGCGGGTAGGGCTGCCAGAGGCAACCCAGGGGAGGGGGGGGGGGGCGGGCGAGGGACCAGATCAGACTCGCTGAACTGGGTCCCTGTGGAAACGAGACGCCGCTCCGCCCCCCGGCGAGCTGCGTCGGCGTACCTCCCCAGGGGGAAAGAGGCGAACCTCTTTCGCGCCTCTGGGAAGGTAAGGTTCTCAGTGACTTTCACCTTGATGATCTCCTTCTCCTGTTTGAATTTCTCGCATGTTCTAGAGTAGGCGCCGTGGGGCCCCTGGCAGTTAGCACACATGAGGGTTTGCGATGGGCAGTTGTCTGATGGATGATCGTGTTGTGCGCATTTGGCGCATGTTAGTCGACCACGGCAGGCGGTAGTGCCATGCCCAACCCGCTGGCATTTAAAACACCGGCGGGGGTTGGGGATGTATGGTTTGACGGGGCAATGAATGAAACCTGCATTTACTGATTCAGGAACTGTGGAATTGTCAAAAGTCAATATTACATGTTTTGTTAGGATTTCCTTGTTGTCTCTACGAATCATGATACGCCTCACTGCTGTCACACCTTGGTCCTTAAGGCCTTCCAACAGATCGGTGTCAGTTTCATTCATTAGATCTGACTCAGAGATCACACCCTGGGAGCTATTAAGGCTGCGGTGGGGTGTGACCCTGATGTCGAGATCTGCGATGCGAGTTTGAGTCAAGAGATTTGTAGCTTGTTGCTTGTTATTCACTTCTACAAGAACTTCTCCTGTTCTGAGTTTTTTGGCTTTGTAGGACTGACCAACAATGCCCTCAAGAAATTTGGAGATCAGGAAGACAGACTTTGTGGCAAGGGGGTTCGACGCATCAACAGATTCGATTACCAAAAACCTAGCATAGTTGTCCGGCTTTGGAAAACTCGTCGTTGGCAACGGAGGAAAGGATACTTCGGTGCGGCCCCTTTTAGGGGGCCGATCTTTGGATTTGGAAAATTTGGAAGCCATATATCATAGTATAAAAGCAGGGAGACGGGGGTACTTTCTCCTTTGACCTTACCCAGGTAGTCAAAGAGGTCCCGGAGCTCCCTGCCTGGTAGACAGGCAGGGAGCCCATCGGCCGGAGCTTGACCAAGGCTCCGACGGCCACCATTAGAGGTTTCTACCCTTCACCTTAAAAACACATCACCACGGTAGGGCACAGCTTATGTTGGGGGGCTCGGGGTCCGCGGTATCGCCAGTACCGTCACCAAGATTACTCAAGGTGCCCCGTGCGGGGGACAATCTTTCTTGGGCTACTTGAATGCAGAAATTTTGGCCAGTCTGTCTGTCTGTCTGTCTGTCTGTCTGTCTGTCCGTCCGTCCGTCCGCCTGTCAGTCCGTCCGCCTGTCTGTCTGTCTGTCCCTTGATTCAGCCAGCCGAGAAAGTGAAACAGAAGGTCACAATAGATTTACATACCTACAGCAAAATACAAACGTCTAAGTACGGTGGCAACTTTCAAACTTGCCAACATTGTTGAACAAGAACAAAATATTACGCAAATATAACGCGGAAAGTCAATACATAAATGATATTTGGAGTGTACATCCATAAAAAACATTATGGATGCTCGATTTTTACCATAGCAAATGAAATACTGCATCCACTACAGTAAAAATTCACTACGTCGCTTGATGTCGCCGCGCCACTATAGCTTCTTGTGTCATTTTAAAAAATCAAAGGGCCACAGAACAGAAAGGTTCAACTAGATGGGTTCAACATTCCGATTCGAACGCACGTGGAACAGGGCAACGTGATGTTGGAGTAGGATGCCCGGATTCACGCGCGTCTCCGCCGTACGGCAGCGCTGGAATCTAGGCACCCGGCCTGAACAGTGGAACGCGGTAAATTGAAATTGACTTGAGCAAAACTGTCGTGTGTTTATCTTGGGAAGAGCGAGACGGGAGAGGAACACCATGAGAGGTTAACGGAAAAGACAAGGGAGGCCGGTCGACTATCGTCTTTCTTCGACAGTTGCATCGAAACAAGCAGATACGCTGCCATTTTTTTTCTTCCACTTTGCCGTGGTGCCAGGTTAGCTCTGTGGTGAGCGGTTAGCGGGTTAGCCCACTTGCCGCCTGCTCTGGCGAATTGGTTTCAAATCCCCCATGCTTACAGTGCGTAGAAATGTATAGCGATACTTAAAAAACTACCACTTCTGTTTTTTATGCCGCTGACGGCCCGAATTTTAGTGCCTGCAGCTCTATGAACTCGAGTAGCAGCATTTTCAAGGCAGAAGGCTGCGGCATTTGTTTTTGTGAACAACGTTTTCGAACACGAAACTCCTTAGCGAATCTTATACACACAACCGTTGAGTGTCGCATACGCCTTATCATATCAACAGCCATGTAAAAAACCATGTCACCCATCTTCTTTTCAATGCTATTATGTCCGCACATGTACAAAAACTCAAACTAAGAAGGTGCTCGGTTCTTGGACCCTCTGGCGTCGCCTGGAATGAGGTGGGGGATGAAACGGCCGCTGTTGCAGCTATCAGGAATACAGTACACATTGCAACAGTACTCTACGCAGACCTCAAGTCATACATCAGGCAACACCTTCGTAAACATGGCAACCAGACTAGCTTCAACAAACAGACAACTACGCCTAATAAAACTACACTTGGGATGATGCACCACTGACACACCCAACAGATACATGGAAGCCACCTTAGCCAGGTTACGCATAGGCCACACTCGTGCTACACGCTCGCATCTACTCACGGTCGCGTAATACCCCTGTGTATCCGGTGGGGAGAGGGCCTATCTGTAATCTACGTTCTAAGTCAGTGCAAAGCACTGGACACAATGCGACGCCAACACTTTCAATGACCATTCTGATACATTCGTCATTGTTTTCATCTGAGAGGGTTTTTAGGTATCTACCTTAGAACGAATTTTTCACGTCATTTATTATCACGCCTAGCCAGAATATGGCCCTTCTTTACACCAGCAATTTGCGTGTCCTCTGATTATTTTTAATATTATTGTCGACAGATTTTACTATACAGATTTACAGGACTCTTATTAAATGGCTTTTTCTGGCACTTTTTGCCAGTAGTCGGGCTTGCATCATAAAAACAATCAGCATTATTAAATTCCCCAGGGACACAAACGTTTTTTCGTTTATCTATATTCTCATTAGAGCACCGGCCTCTTTGGTACCGTCCGTGTGCACGATCGATAACTATGGTGCATTTCCAGTTCGGTGAGGCATCTTACACTCGCTGTCGAGTTGGGTGATGCTGGGCGCCATCGCACAAGCCTATTTGTTGGTTTTGGTGGGTTCATTTTAAAGTGGAGCTGTTGTACAAACTGTAAGTTCAGTGTTGCAGGAAAAAATACGAAGTAAATGGCAAGCACTCATCAGCGCGTGCCTCGCGGCGACCGCCGAGCGTTCCCGACACGCGCAGGGGCTTTAGCAAAAAAAAAAAAAAAAACTCGACCAACCACGTGGAGCCAGAAAATGCTGAGCGCTGATGAGGGAGTGCCTAGCGGCGGCCGCGGAGTCCTCGGCTCGCGCAGTGGCTTTAGAAATAAAAATTCCCCCGCATTTCCCCGAGGGGGAGAATGTGAAAGTGCGAATGCACGGTTGTCGGCCCGCTTGCGGCGCTTGCGCTCGGCCCCCGCAGCCCACCGCCTCGCCGCCTTCTCTTCCATCTCTTCCATCGGGTTTGTAGTATCACGTGTACACCACGCAGTTATCAAGCCGCTATAACGCCGCTGAGTCGCCAACGCACGCCGCTGACGACGTAGTTTGAATGCGTTAAAGATATAAGGCGCGCTCTGACACCGATATCAGCGTCGCGTCCGTGGCGTATTCGGTAGAGTGTCGGGCTGCGGCCCGCAAAGTCCTCGGATCGAAACCTGGCGCCGGATGCTGTTTCTTTCTTAAATATAGAGGAGCACTGCGGACGCCGCCGCCGCCGCCGCCGGCGGTGGAAGGTTTGGGGTCGCTTATAAAGTGATTCGCACTTTCGCCAAACTTTACCGCGCATGTAATCCTTGACATGAGGAACACGAGGATATAGCGATGACTAGTTCTAGCACATTGCAAAGCAACAACATGCGATGTGAATAAACAACTTCAAATTTGTACATGTGTGCGGGGATGTTACGATCAGGGCTCCCCTATAAAGAAATTCTGCAGCTCTGCTATGCTTCAAGTTTTGCGCGAATTAGTGCAAGCTTCTACAGCTGAGCTGGTGGAAGTCTACAATGCTGATGATGACATTGCACCCATCCACTCGCTGCGAAGACGACGACCTCTTGGATGCATATGACGACAACTACTAACACCGCAAATATGCAAATAAACAACGATACTGAGCAACGTTAAATGATACTGAAACCTAAATATGTGTCCGACAATGATCACCTGAACAGCTTCGTCATTCAAGTATTGCGCGTGAGTGCAAGCTTCCCTGAGTTTTTTCTGTTCGTCTGTGTAATCTTTATGATAACAAAATTAGTAATTTTATTATTATCTCAGTCTCCCACCCCAATAAGACCGCACAATGTTTACACCTGAGTGAATGAATGAATGAATGAATGAATGAATGAATGAATGAATGAATGAATGAATGAATGAATGAATGAATGTAACCTTTATTTACAACAACTGGTGCAGTTCTTAGAGCACCCGCCGGGTGGAACTCGGATGCGTTTTTGTCATGTAAGAGAAGTTTTATACTCAGTGCTCTGAAGAAGCAGTAATTTCTCACAAACATCTCACCGATGGCCCCCGGTTGTGTCTCTCAGAAATATTTTATTAGAGTTTTCATTAAAAGTCAATGTGTGCCGTTTAAAACTGCATACAAGAGAACTGCATGCAACTGCATACAAGGTACAGATGTTTTTCTAAATGAAGGCTCACCTGATCTCTCTTGCGATGTTCTGCTTTCTGTCCAGATTATATGCATAGCCCTTGTCAACATTGCAACCAGGAATGTGACCTTCGCGGCAGTCTACAATATCCTGCAAACGTTTGTATCGGCCGGGCTTGTATGCCTCGCAACTGAAGGTGCCGCTTCCGAGCCATCGGTGCCCGGTGATATTCAGCTTGGCAAAGGCCTCCCCTATAGTTTTAAATGATTCCATGCCGCCGATATCAAACCCTGCAAGAAGATTGACAAGATGCACGCAAATTGTTTTGCAAGTACACGTCAGACCTTGATAATCAACGCCTCCTTATTCAAAGTTTGCACCGTTCTGCCACGTTTTCAGGTTGTGCGTAACCGTATGTATATAGGGTAGAACAACATGCTTGAAACGCTATAGTGCCGGTGGTGTTTTCTGCTCCGCAGAAACTGGGCCGCATCTGTGCACGAATTTCCGTCAAGCCCATACAAAAGCAGTGGGAAAAGACGCATGCCAAGCGCTTTGTGCCCTGTGACGTCGGGGTAGTATAGTAGATACCGCTTTCATGCGAGGAGGCCTATATCGGCCAGACGGGCAGATGTGGGAATGATCGGGTACGCGAGCACAGGTATTTCCTTAACAATAATACGCGCGTGCATTTGCCGGCGCATTGCGAATATTTCAAGCCTGTCAGTTCTTTGGAAAAATGCAGACCTTTGTTTGAGCGGATTCGAATTCTAGGAAGGAGTGATAGTAAATTATCGACGGATTTCTTGGAAGCTTTTTATATTAAGTAAAAGGCAACAAGTGCGTCAGCGATACATCAGTGCTTTTGCGTGCCATGGAGTTTGAATTTTAGGAAACCTCACTTTGGTTGTGTTTATTATCTGTTTGGTGCTTTCCATTTAGTGTGTTCCAGTGCGCATTCTCCCAGTGATACATGTATAAATAGCACACGATGTTTCAATAAATGTTAGTTGAAAGTGGGTGCTTGTCCCGTCGTTCTTCATTTGTGTCGTTGTCCAAGTCGCGCTCAAGATTTCAATCGGAAATACAAAAGCACGCGAAAGTACAGACGCACAAATCCCGTGTGGAAGAGGCCGCTCCGTAACCAGTGCCCCGAGGATTGAAGAAATTTCATATTACTTCGCGCAATTTTAAGCGAGCCATCGTTAAGTTTAAGGAGGAGTAGCTCGCACCTGTTTTCTCTTCTATCAGAGCGACGCAAAAAAATTTTCCTGTTTATATTGCTACAAAAATTGAATGTAGCTCCTGCCGATCACAACGTTGATTCATTTATCAATTCCTCTGATGAAACCCAACGTTTTCTCAACCAGTTTGCGCAAAGATCGCATATGCGTTTCAGATCGACGATACCATCCATCTTCACAGGGTATGAACAGGATGGCGTTGAGTAAGTCACGCTGAGAGAGCTCGAGGAGGCGTTGCGTCGAGCCACCTACGGAGGTCTGGGACCTGATGACATTAGAGTCGACATACCGAAACTTCTGTTCAGCGAGTTTCCCGCGTCTCTACTACACGTCGTCAACCACCCCTTATGGCATTCCCGTGTACAACCTGTGTGGCGGCTGGTAATATTGTTCCGCTCCTCAAAAAATAAGGTTTTGAATTTGAATGTTTGAATTCAAGTTTCAATTTATACGACGTCGAGTATAGTAAAATTCTAAGGAATAATTTCACTAAATCGAATTAAAATTATTCTGTAATGCGAGAATATCTTGAACCCAAAACAGAGAAGTTTCCGGCTGGGTGGTCCAATCTGGTCTGGCCACTTTGACTGGGAAAGCCGCATTCAGTTGGCGCGCTCACCAAAAGAAGTAGCCGTGCTAGACACCCTAGATGTCGCCCAAAGATCAGAACCGCGTAGAGTACCAAAATATTTTGAAACCACTAAAATATTACCATTTTTCGACATACGTCACATCATGAACCAGTAATTTTCTATCTAGTAGAAACGTTTTAGGGGCGAAGCTCCTAAAGCCATGGGTCTGTCCATCCCTTGTGTCTCGTGGTACGTGACCGCCGCATGCTTTCGGAGATGTCGCAAAGTGGGCCGCGTTGCACGCGCAAGAACCGGCTGCAACCGGCCGCGCAAACTCCGCACCGGGAGCGCGAGCTTGTCTGTGTTCGCCAACGGAGGCGCGAGCGCACGTGCAATGCGAGGGGGAGATCACGCAAGAGATCACGCCACGAACGCAGGCAGTCGTTCTCGGAGATCGAACGAGACGCAAGGACCTTTGCTCGTTTCCTCTCGTCTTGTTCGGGCACAAGTTCGCCCTAAATAAAAGTTCTTTCTTTACCGTTGTGTCCCATCCTACGTGACAAATTGTGGTGAAGGTGCGGGGTAGTCCTCGATGGCGCGGGGTCTTTCACCAGGTCTGGGCCTGGGAGCATTGACTCCGAAAATAAAAGTTGATTTGTACAATGTACGCACACAGTCTTACGTCTTTCTTAATGATGTAATGGGCGAACGTTCCCGGGAGAGTTACGGTTACCGATGATCTCCCCCTCTCGAGCTTCGCCCCACTTATCATCATTCATTCCGTGGATATGGCGTGATTTTGTTTTGTTTCTGGAGGCCTCAGAAAGCCTATTTTGTAAAATTACTTAAAGACTACTCTGAAACATCCTGTATACGAATTACTAACATTACAGATCGGGCTGTCTCTCTCTTCAGTCGCCTAAGTCACAGAGATTGCGTGTGGGCCGTGGCGCCTTATTATTGATTTATGGAATGTACGTCTGGCCAATCCTAAAATTTAGATCCGTGTCTTATTCAGGAAGCCTTCAGTGCAATCTTTGGCCGGTAGTTTTTTGGAACGGCAAGCCAAGAGTTTACCTGGGTCGTCCTCGATATCTGCAAACAAACGCTTTATACGCGAAACACATAATTCCCGCACTAGTCTGCCATATGCATGCCGTCACTGTTGACATATTCAGAAGAGCAATGCGTCACCCATGATAAAACGCCAATCTGCCTTCGTAACAAGCCTTCGTTGTTCTTCAGCATGCATGGCCCCTGTTAAAACGCCCACAAGTGATGTTTTTTTGCCTTCACTATTCTCTTAGACATGTGACTCTCCTCTCTATCTTCATACGTAATCATTCACTCTCACCCTTAGATGTAGCTAAATGTACGCTAAATTACTCCCATCGAATCTGTTTCGCAGGACCACCTTATTGGTTTCTCCATTGTATGTCATCATTGTAACCAATGCCTCCGTTAGGAACGAGAACACAGGTGTGGCTATTTTCTAGCCGGTTTAGATTAAACATTTGTCCTGCTATAACCTCACTTTACTGCTCCTTTTCATGCAAAACATTCAGCAAATATCAGGGCCTTGGGAAAGGTAGCTTTTTGTAGCAACACGCAATGGTGCTTATTCAATCTGTTTGTGTTGTCACAGCTCTTTGGCCCCCAAAACATCTCAAGTCGAGTCCTTATTATAATTTATTGCGTCCATACTTTAACTTCGTTCCGTGTGAGTACCTGCACACGCAGCATCTCGCTTAAGGAATCAGAAACACTCTGGCGGACATTGCATTGGATGGTTCCGGGGCCGAGGTCCTACCACCTAAAAATTTTCTCACTTCGGCAGGTTTTCGGAGGTGAAGCTACCTACAATGAGTAGCTGAACCTGCGTGCGTAGGATCAGTGTTGGAGCACCTGCGGCACTCAGTCACGGAATTTTCAAGTTACCCTTCTAGCTCCCGTTATGGCGTACCAAATTTAAATTATTATTTTCACCGCTGTGATCGGATCCCTTCACCAATCTGTGCATGTTGTAACAAAGTAGAAAGCAAAATATTCTTCCTCTTGTAGCGACTATTGTGCTTTATACGAAAATTATACTTCGAAAACAGGTTTAATCAGTTGGTCCAAACACTATACCCGTAATCTTATCCTTCGGGGTGAAGATACTAGGTTTTTGCCGCGGGGACCTCTCGTGCGCCAAGCACTTATTGATTTTGAATCTGGCCGTCTCCAGCCCTAGCCGCAAGATGGCTGTACCGGGCTTCCCTATAAAAACTTTTGCCGTCTTTGCTTACCGCCTTCCCACTCACTGCCTCTTCTGCACCACATTCTGTTCATGTTTTATTTATTGGTATGCCTTTCACAGCTCTCTTTTCTTCAGTCCTTTTTTATAAGTTTGAATTGTGTAGTCGTTGTCACACCTTCTCGTGCTATATCTCATTTTAGGGCAGTTTATTTTTTATTTCATTTTATAATATTTTTTTCTAAACACCTATTTTGAATCCATTTCTTCCTTTAAATTTTGAGCATGGCATCTCTCCCTGAGCATCCCTGTTCTTACCAATCCCCCTGAGTGAGTGTGCGTCATTCGTCGGGCACGACGACGACCACCATCATCTACGGGCCGCTTTACCATTTCCACGTCCCTCGTCAGGCACCTAACCTTACTGCAAACTCATCTCGTAACAATGTTTATCAACAGTCTTTATACTGGGAGCCCCTTTGACTACACTCCAGACACTCTTGGTTATATTAGCGGCGCTTCGGCATAATCACCACACTACCATTAGTGCTCTCACGAATGACCTTGTCATCATAATCTCCTGTACATGATGACGTTCACCGGTTAGTGGTTCCTTCGCCCGAGCGCCCGCATAAACGGTCACGCCAAACGTCGTCTCTCAAGTGGTGGCGGGGCCGTCTCAATCCAGTGATCTACGTCGCCAACCCCACTCCTGGAGCTCCACTCTGGTCGCCTGCTAATGCTGGAGACCGTGCCCATGACGCTGATTCCTGCCAGGATTGCCAGGTTTGGCTATTTGTAGCCGAACTGGCAACTGTTATAGGCTCGTGGCGACTGAATTGTAAGTGTGCCGACTTAGCTATTTTGTGGCTTCTTTCAGCGCTGGTGATTATTTATATATTGGCGGTGAGCGCGACCACGGGTGGCGCTGCGAAGCGCGCCTCCGTGACGTCGGCTTAGGGATTCTCGCATTTGTCATCTGCTTCACTCGGGCTCGCTCTCCCTGCTGTTTCTTTGCGCTCGGTTGACGTCTGATGCTTGCCCACGCGAGATTTTGCATCTCGCGTGGTACAGTACAGACCCCTGCGGTGTTCCCCTCGCCCCCAGTTCGAGTTCGTTCGATTCAATGCTGCCGATTTTTATTTTTGCCGTTCTGTCAGAGAGGAAATCCCTCACGTAATTGTACGCCGTAGACCCGATTCCTAGCATCCCGAGGTTTTCCAGGATGGCACTGTGGCGCACGTTATCGAATGCCTTCGTCAGGTCTAGACCTAGGATGGCTTTTGTGTCTCTCGATGATGTGCCATTTCCGACTACGATCTGATGTTTGAGCTGTAATAGGACGTCTTGAGTTGATAACTTTGGCCTTAAGCCGATCATAGTGTGCGGGTATAAATCCTTGTCTTCCATGTATTTATTGAGTCTTCTGAGTACGACGTGCTCCATAAGCTTTCCCAAGCACGAAGTCAGTGAAATGGCTCTTAGGTTCTCTAGCTCTAACTTTTTTCCTGGCTTGGGAATCATGATGATGGTGGCCGTTTTCCATTGCTTCGGGATGCTTCCCATTTGCCATCTTAGATTAAAATACTGTGCTAGTGCTTCTACGGAATCGTCATCGAGATTTCTTATAATTTTGTTTGTAATCCCATCCTGGCCCGGTGCAGATTTTGTACGAAGGTCCTGGATGGCTTCCCAGACCTCCGCTGTTGTAATGGGGCGGTCGAGTTCGGGGTTTGGAGTTCCCTCGTACGGTTTGAGGTTCTCCTTCGGGTTTGATCCTATGTATCTGTTTCTGATTTCTTCTAAGAGGTCCTTGTCCGATCTTGGATAATCATGTATGATCTTGCTCAGGTTGTGTATCTGGGTGGTCTTGCATTCCTGGGAATCTATCAGGTAGCGAAGTATATTCCAGGTTTTCCCAAGTCCCATTTCCGAGTCCATTCTATTGCATGTGCTGTACCAATTCTGGCGCGTCAGTTCGTTTGCATACTCTTCTATTTTCCTATTAAAATACGCTATTCGCCTTCGTAGGTTGCGGTTTAGCTTCTGTTTGCTTAACCGCCTCTGAAGGCTTTTTTTCGCCTCCCACATATGCAAGAGTTTGGTGTCGGCTTGCTGGAGCTCAGCTTCTTCGGGTATCGTTTTCGTCGCCTTTCGTGCATGTATGTGCAGCTGCTCTACAAATTCCTCAATGTCTGTTATACATCCTGCCTCTTCCGATATCCTCCGTTCGGCTGCCCTGATTCTTCTGAATTCATCCCAATTTGTAATCTTGATTAGGTTTCCTCTTTTGTGATGGGGTGGGCGCGCTGGGAGCCGTGTGGCCACTATGAAGTGGTCACTGCCCACGTTTTCCAGCAGGTTGATCCACTGTGGGTCGTTAACCAAATTTTTTGTGAAGGTCAAGTCAGGTGTCGTGTCCATGCTGACGCTGTTGCCTAGTATAGTGGGGTACGTTGGGTCGCTGGCTAGAGAGAGGCCAGCTATTTCGGCGTCTTGCCATAGGTTCCTTCCCTTAGTCGTCTCCCGTTTGTAGCCCCAGGCGGAGTGGTGGGCATTAAAGTCCCCCGTTATGATCAGGGCATTTCTCTTGGTTATGTTTATCACCTTGCGGAATAGCTTTGCAAACTTGTGGTTATTACGGGGGCTGCTGTACACGTTGAGTATAAACATACTTCCTTCCCCTCTTTTTTTGGCTGAAATGATTTCGGTGAGGACATGGTCGATTGCTTCTATGCCTGTGTCGTGTTGTATTACTGGTAGATTGCGCTTGATGAGGGTGGCGACCACCGGTTTCTTACCGCTATCGCTACAGGAGTGTTCATTTTCCGGACCGAAGGTTGTATAATTTGCTAGTTTGGCTGGGCATCCCGTTTCTTGCAGCAGATTACATCGGGTCTTTCCTCTATGTGGCTATTAAGTATAAATTGATTTAGATTTCCTCTCTTCCTCCGGAAGCCCCTGCAACTCCATTGCCATATAACGTATCTGTTGTAGCGATTATTGGACATAAGTGATGGGTTGAGCGGCTTCAAGGTTGATTCTGGTACTTTCTGTCACGGGTGGCCTGGCGTAGGGCTTGGTCGTTTTGATGGGACCGATTTGTCCGCTGCCTCCTTCACTGAAGCGGGCATTTTCTAGTGCGAAATTTCTCGCTGTTATGCTTCCATGAAATTTTGTAAGCATGTTCTCAAACTTTTCCTCAAACTGTCGTAGTCTACTGTTTAACAGTTCCTCGTCAACAGTCTTTGCTTGAAGGGTAATGTCTGTTTCTTCTGCTTGCTTGCTAAGGGTTGTGGCCCTTCTCTTCGAAGGGGGAGATTCCGTACCTGGGTTCCCTTCTGTCGTATTTATCGGCATGTGTCTATCAGGTTGCGTTGCAACTTCCATCTTTGTTCCCTTCTCGACAGACTCAGTTGATGAATGATTCTTGTTGGCTTGTTTAAGGCTTAGTATCTCTGCCTTGAGTGCCCTGTTTTCTTCCATCACTATCTCTAACATTTGTCGAATTTTTGTGATTTCCGACAGGTTATCTGACTGGCTTTGATTATTGATGTGTGTGTGCTGTGTGGAGCTGTGGGAGATGACACCAGCCCAGCTAACCTTATTTTCTTGGGGCTCTTATTTTTGTTGACATCCCTTCCGCGCCTCGCTGGTCCCGAGCCTGGTCTTGGATTTCGACCTTGACCTCGACCTTGATCTCGAATCGCTCCTTTGCCGGGTCCGGTCGTCATCTCTCCGCTGTCGGGACGTCGACCTCGAGCTGCGCCGATCAGGAGCCGCGTCGTTGTGTGTGCCGCCTGCGCTGCTTCTCTTCTCCGTGTTCCCGTTGCCTCCATTGCCGCTTGCGTTTTCTCGGGAGGGTAGACGTGGGAAAGAGCCAGACCGGTCTCTTCCGTGGTCTTCTGCAATTCCCTTCCAGGCACCGTGTCTCAGAATTCCCGAAACGCTGTCGCCTGCGCTGGGCTGGTTGTGCGGGTTTACTTTCTCTTCCAAGGGTTTGTTACTCTCCCGCTGTCGCTTCTTGAGTAAAAATGGCATTTGGTAGCGTTGGCGACACTTTTTGTCGCCAGTTCGGTGGTCTCTGCCACAAAGCGCGCACTTGGGGTCACACTTGTGCTTTTCTTGCGGGTTCCTGGCTCCACAGTCCCGGCAGATCTTGTTTTCCAGAGCGGGGCACACGTCAGTCCTGTGGCCGAGTCTTCCGCACGTCTCGCATACCTCGTGCTTCTTCTTATGCAGATAACACCGATATTCTGCGCCTCTGTAATCATGGTGTTTGAGGGAGAGGCTGTGCCATACTACGTCTACTACAGAAGCAACCAGCCAAATTTATATCGCAGCTTCCACACAATCTCTCCTAGCTACCAAGAAATTCGATTTCTTTCCCAGTAAGGGCGACGGAGGGTGTGCTGATGCAATCCTTCTTACGGTTGTATATTTCCCATGCTTCTCTGATCTCCCGCCGTAGCGTGTCCTGATACCCGGCCACCACGTGGCACTGCTCACACGAAGGCGAGCAACCTGAGCAGTTTACAATGTGCGCAGCGAGCGTGCTCCCTGTTGCATCTTTTGATTTTTTTGCATTTTTTACATTGCACGCGTGCTCTCGAAGCCGATCATTTAGGCAGCGCCCCGTTTGACCCACGTACGACCTTTTACATGACAATGGTATCTCATAGATAACTTCTTGCCGGCACTGAACGAAGGGCTTTGCATGTTTCTTCGTGCACCTGTTGACCGCTGGGCAATCGCTGTTTACTTTGCGACAAAGGCTGCTCAATTTGTCTCGAGCAGAGAAAACAAGGTCTACACCCGACCGCCCTACTATTTTCTTGAGCTTGTGGCTCACACAATGGATGTAGGGTATTACGGCTACCTTCCTTTTCTCTCTTGGTGAAAGCTCCTGTTCTTGTGGTTTCCGTACGTCTCTCAAAAGTTTGTCACACAGAGAAACATTTCTTTGAGAAAAAAACAGGGTAAACTGATAACCATTACAGGCTACACTCTGCCACAGAGTGACGTGAAACATAAAAGATAAGCCGACAGAGGTGGGCATCACGAGCAAGCAGACTCAGTCAACTTCACAGCAAAATGCACCTAGGCAATTTTTCAGTTTATAACGACTGTACACTTCAAATACATTGGGTGGCAATTTATTGAAGGACGACGGAACATAGTAGCGCCGCATTCTTCGACCATGCCTTGTAAGACACCGTGGTGTCTTGCAATCCGATACAGATCGGATAAGCACTAGCATAAGCACTAGCATAACCGATTTGTCTGCATTTAAAAATGCTATAGAAAAACACTTCAGCTAATCCGCGTTTTTGTTTTGTTTTTTCTTGATTTTTCTCTTTTTGATATCCTTTCCTGTGTTTGCATTGTGTAATAATTCCACTGCCTTCCGGAACGCCTTCGAGCCTTGAAGGTGCAATAAATGAAATGAAATGAAATGAGATCTCTTTGTCTAAGGCTACGATTAGGAATGTATTTTCCTTTGTAGTCACTCGGCCAAAAATGATTAACACGTTTGTTTTTATTAACAGCATTGGAAAATTGGGCAACCGTAATGTTGTGAACATATTTGCACTTCCTGGGAGGCATGGATTATAGGCTACATTTTTGAGCAGAAGGCTTAGAATAGAATTCAGCCTCTGCTGCCATCGAGCTGCGCAGTGTCCATACACTGTAACAACGTAACGAAGAAAACTGTAGCCCGACGCATGCAAAATAATTGTGAGCACTAATAACGTCATAAGGTAACGCAAGTTGTACATAGTGCACAAAAGCGGGGCAGCGTTTTACAGGCGCATGCTATTTGACGATTCCATGTCGGTTCATTGTCAAAGTCTCGTCCGAGATATTTTACAAACTAAGGATACTTCACTGGTTTGCACGTACAAGAAGATGAAGACGTGTGCAAAATTGACGGTTAATCAAGCACTACATTTTTTAACAGATTTTGGAAGCACATAGGTTGCGTTTAACAGTATTAACCACCATTAAATTAGCAGCGAACCAGTTCATTGCATGAGTTGCAGCAGTCTGCAACGATGCAATGGCCTGATGAACATGGGACGTGGAGGAAACTACCAAATTATCATCTGCGTGTCAACGACGTCAATCGTCTTATAGATGTCGACACCCACAAAAGATCGCCCGGGTAATACTGCACGTCTCGGCGTTGGCGATTGTAGCGTCCGGCATCCACCAGCTGCTGCTTAGCTGTACGAACTCCAGAAGGCAGATGGACATATATGGGAATTGGCCGCCCCTTCCCAGCGTACCCTTCGAAAGGGTATGCTGCGTACGCCACTGCAACGAACCGCAGAAAGCTTGAGGATGATGGAAGAACGATTATGAAAGAGGTAGCACGGTTTTATGCACTTTTCCGAGAAAAACTTCCGCCACCTATTAGTGTATTGAAGGATATCATCTATTGACAACTTTTATGTTTTCGATAAAAAAGCAGCTGCTTAGTGTAATCAGGATTACTTAGCCGCAACGCGTAATCGCGAACATTAGAAATGGGATTCTTAATTCTCGTTAACTTGGTTCTGTGAATGCGCTCTGGTATGTAAAATACGTGGGAAACAGCGAGAACTAACGGGACGCAGAGGAGGAGACACACACATGCTACAAAAACAGTTGTATTGCTTGCAGCACCTTAAATATACACCTTCAACGGAAAGGAAAGGGAAAGGAAAAAAGAAGCAAATAACGCTAAATGAACAAAGTTCTTCGTAGCCTCCGCAGTCGTACTGCATAAAGTAAGGCCCAGTTATTCACTTGAAAGACACCTTAAGTAATTTTCGTCCAGTAACACAGACGACTCGCCCCGGTAGCTCAGTGGCTAAGGCTTTGCGCTGCTCAGCATGAGGTCGCGGGTTCGATTCCCCGCCGTGACGGCCGCTTTTCTGATGGAAGCTAACAGCAAAAACGCCCGTGTGTACGGGTTTTCGGCGCACGTTAAAGACCTCCAGGTGGTCAAAATTAATCCGGAGCCCTCCACTATGGCGCTCCTCATCGCGTGTGTTGCGTCGGCGCGTCAAACACTACAATCAATCAAGCAGTAACCCAGACGGTTTGTTGCCGTCCCTTTGTCATTCCTCTGGCTGATGTAAAACGCCTCATAAATTTCACGTGTGCGTTTCTGGAAATATCGTCGAATGATTCGGCACTGATGAAATTCCGGTTTGCATTTCCACTGGCAACAGTGCGCCTCTAATGCGCCTCCAGTATTCGCTTCTAGTGAATTTGCATGCTCCTTGATCCAACTATTAATGCATCTTTCTGCCTGACCAATATAGTTTCGTTTGCTTGTCAACGGAATTGCGTAAATGACACGTTGACGGCAATCCACATACACCATTAGGTAGCGTGCTCTCCCTTTTATAATATTAACCTGCGTCCTGTAGAAATTACTGCTCTCAGCTTTGCTGTCTACATGCAGACCCCCAGATTGCGCTGTCGGACGCCATAGGGGGCAATAAAGCTGCTATCGAGAAAGGCACGTCTGTAATTCATTCATATAAGTTGTATAATTCATATAAGTCGAGGAAAAATCCGCCGTTTTTCCGGCTATTTTTTCTCGACTTATATTTTCGCCTATTTAGCACTATATTAAAAAAAAAAGAAAACATGACAAACGCACGTCATTCGGCACTATCAAATATCTCGGAAACAGCCGAATAGCACTGGCAATGACGACTGCAACCTTGATATGTGTCCTTACTGAGTCCCTCGTCCCGTATCTTTCTGTTCTGCTACATGCATTACGAGGACTCTGGCTCCAGCAGTTCGGATATGCCAATTGCTAACCCCGACCTCCGACCACGTCTTACGTGGCGGCCGCTGGAAAAAAGACGTTCTACGTCTCCCGCGGTAGTCGAGGGGCAGCGCTAGTTGACCGGCCTCAGAGCACTTGTAAATATAAACCCCCCTGGTAAAAGTCGAGAAAGGAGCCGCTGCGGGGTAGCGTAATTGGTTAACGCACCGCACGCGTTATGCGGAGATGTGGGTTCGACTCCCGCTCCCGGAAAAACGGCGGATTTTTTCTCGACTTATATTTTCGCCTATTTAGCACTATATTAAAAAAAAAGAAAACATGACAAACGCACGTCATTCGGCACTATCAAATATCTCGGAAAGAGCCGAATAGCACTGGCAATGACGACTGCAACCTTGATATATATATATATATATATATATATATATATATATATATATATATATCAAGGTTGCAGTCGTCATTGCCGTATATATATATATATATATATATATATCAAGGTTGCAGTCGTCATTGCCAGTGCTATTCGGCTGTTTCCGAGATATTTGATAGTGCCGAATGACGTGCGTTTGTCATGTTTTCTTTTTTTTTTAATATAGTGCTAAATAGGCGAAAATATATATACCTTTCAAATTTACCTTATTTATTGGCATAAAACACGCGTGCAATGCAAACTTTCATCGCACTCATGGCCTGGTTTTTCATGGGCAAACAATTATGTTTTGTAGCGAGCGGGGCGTGTAAAGGCGGGAACAGACTGTCGTCGCAGCTGCCGTAATATCTTTAAATGATGACGTCATTTGACGTCGCAACCAATCGAACTGCGTGAAACGCCGTTTTTTGCGTCCACAGTGCACGATATGGCTGTTATGTCGGTAGTCTGAACATAGCATTAGATTAGATTTCGGACGTTGGTTTTGTACACTGCGTCTGCACAGATCTGGCGCTCAGTTGCAGTTGTTATCATGTGTAACATTTGAACAACTTTCTCGGGCAAGTAATGTGCGTGGCTCAAAGTTCGATTATAACACTTTGCAGGATGTACAAGAACATACAAGCAAGTGTTTTGAAAGGTGTCGTGTTGCAAAGTGGCACACGTTTCTTAATACTACAAAATACGGAAACTCATTAGAACAACTATGGTGCAAAAAGTTTGCATGTAGATTTCACCACACGCAATTTAGCCGCGCTATTGAGCAGAAATTACAAATCAGTATTCATAGAACAGCAATTACACAGAACAATTGTGGAGTAACCAATCGACTAACCAATCGTCTGATCATGTAACCAAGAACAAAGAGTGTGGTCTTCTATGTAAATTCCCCACAACTGATAACCTTATACAATTCAAAATAGCAGAGTATAAGATGCGTGGGCACCGTGAGGCGAAAAAAGAGACTTGACGTTTCTACCTAAATTCGTACACAGACACAAAGTAGGAGCACGAATACGAGTACTCAAATAACAGCAGACACAAAGCCTGCCGCTCGTCAGCACAGCATCGGACACACGCGAATACCAGGCTAATGCACTAGCCAAACACCCTGAACATGCGCCCAGTTTGGCAAATTACACGAACACTCGAATGTGAACGCCTTCGGCAGAAGTCTGTTTGGATTACGGCTTACTCTTTAGGAAGAAGCAAATATACCATCCAAGCTGTTACTCTTGCACTAACCAAGCGTCACCCGGAGCATGACATCTTTGGATAACCATGTCGCCTTTACGAAGAGCTGCCAGTACTTTGACGTCGTGCCTCGCAAACTCAAGCTAAAGCGCCTGGTTCCCACTCTTGAAGGAAACAGCATCGTAGTACAAGCTGAATGACGTTTTGTCCGCACTCAAACCGACGAGCGCCGAGCCACCCTAAGGAGAAAGAAATTGGACCTTTTGTGCGTGCTCCGCTAGCTGGAGCACCGCACACCAGGCAAGTTTCATTCACTGGATTCCTTTTAAATCCAATGGTCGTGGTTTTAACTTACAGCCACCCGGCCCCCTCTGCGAAACATGATGACAGCCATCGCAAGTTAGGTTATGCACCATGAAGCTGGCGTCAGAATGAAAGTCCAGCTCAAGGTGACGAACGTTCTATCGAACATTGCCGAACAGCGCCACCGGAACGCGAAACCAGATGAAGGCGCAGCTATCCGTAACCTGCAAGATGACGATAAGGAAGCTATCCTTCCTGCTGACAAAATGAATTCTGCAGTCGTAGCGGACTCGGAATCATGCGAAAACAAAGTCGAAGGCCTCCTCGATTGCTCAACGTACGAAACCCTGAAGAAACAAACCCCATAAGTAAAGAGGGAGCAAACAAGCGACCCCTGTCCAACGTCGTTCGTGACATTGTTGTTCCATCGCCTTACGAGAACGGGTGCTGGGTCGTGCTTCCCTCTTGGATCCTCCACATTCTGATCGTGAAGGGGGGAACGGCGTCCCCCTGGTGGTCACGAGGTCCTTGGAGAGCCCGGCGACCTGGCCGTGCGCGAGGAGGTTGCAGTCGTTGCGAAGCGGGCTGCTCGGCGTATCCGATCGTACCTCAAGGGAATCTGGCGCGAGCTCCGCCAGTTGTTCAGGGCAATGAGAGTGCTTGCCGGCTGTGTGGCCGTGTAGATCGCAGACGCGCGGCTCACACACAGCGTGCACATTCGCCACATTTTCGGCCTCCACGATTGTCTTGGTGTCATCGGGGAGCGAGGCTGTCTTACCGTTCCGGGTGACGGCAAAATCGGGGCTCGGCGCTCCAGTACACTGAGCAGCAACTTCAGAAGGCACCGCGGAGGGTCGGGCGAAGGAAACGTGCACGCGTATCAAGTACACTTTTTCGTGATATTCAAAGCTAGTGAAAAGTGAGCGCGAGGTGACAGGTCGCTGCAGCAGCCGCCGGCGCTCGCGCTCGCGCTTGTGGCAAGGACGTAGCCAAGCTCGATGGCGCGTCTGGTCTGCCCGGAGTTCCGGCGTGAGCCGTGACGCCCTCGTGCGTCGCCGCGAGCCGGATTCACCGGCCGCGTATCCGCGTTCCGACTGGCTGCGGCGTACGTTGCAGGGGAGCGGCCATATTGGACGGCAGGCGAGGAAGCGCGGGTGGGAAGGACAGGTGTCTTATCCACGTCGCCGCGTGGAGGGGAGGTGACCGGATTACCGATCGATGTCATTGAGATCAACCAAACTCTTGGTTCCTAAGGCAACATGCACATGTTAAGCTTCCCGTTTTAAGGCACTCGGAGTGCTCTGATAAACAGATGGCGCCACCAGTCCACGGCGCGCGCGCCGCTCGTGGGACCTTGATCTCGGCGGTTGCACTCGGTCTTGCAAGAGGTAGCGTCAAACATCCCTCTCGCGAGGGGCACGATCAAATGCAAAGCATTTCCGGGGGCGCACGACTTTAAGTAGTTTGCGTTACGTTAATGTTGTTGCACTTGTGGCTACTGCTGACGAGAGAGCGCTCGTCAGCAGTAATTTGAATGAGTCAACGATATAAGGCGCGTTCGTAGCGTCCCATTCTGTGTCGGCTTTGGGGCGCAGTGGGTAGAGCACCATGTACATTGCGTTCCGCCCGCAGGGTCGAGGGATCGAAACCTGGCGCCGGATAGTATTTTATTTCATATAGTGTAGGGGGAGGGGTGCGGACTACGACTACGGACGTCAACGCGGGTGACATCGTGAGCTACTGAAATGCTCTGCATTTAAAAGTCCGCTTCCAATTCGTCCAAATCGATGATTTCGTGGACGCGCTTGTCAAGGACCTTCATTTCCTCGTATTTGGTGTTGACGGCGAGCAGGTGCGAGCGATCTGCTCGGTTGGTGAGTCCGGATCCTCTAGCAACGATTAAATTGCAGCTTCGCCCCTTGTGACGGCTTGCATCACGAAGTCACGGCGGCGGCGTAGCTCCTCCATTGCAGACGGCGGCGAAGCCGGGCGGCCCCGGCACGAGCACGAGCGGAGAGCAGCGTTCGAGGAGGAGGCGCCTCAAATCAACGGAATCCCAAGGAATCCCTAGCCTAGCGTACATTGGCGTGTGCGCCGCGTCAAGTCGATTCTGCTCGTTTTTCGATCTCCTGGGTTTGACGGCAAAAGAAATCTCGTGGAAAGCGGCTGAGAAAAGAACCAAGCAGCCGGTAGCTCGATTTCTGGGGCAGAACACGAGCCACTGCCACGAGCGCGAGGAGCGAGCTATACCCGTGCCCCCGTGGCCGTGCGAGCCGCCTCTTTATTATCATCAAAATTCTTTAACCACTCATGTGAAAACCATCCACGCACGCCAAGAACGCTGGTAATATCATCGAATTCGTTTCTAAGTACCGGCCGACTTAGACGTGAGACTGGTCCCTTTCGATGTCGTCGCGCTTAACAGCTTTGCAGTTTTCTGGGCCGTTGCAACCGCCACAACTGTCCTGGAGAACGACGTCAACCTGAGCTCGACGACCTGCCTCAGTTTCGGTAAAATAGCCAAACTTTTGCAGTTCTGCCCCCAAGCCACGTATGTCTGCTGCCTGCAGGAATATTTTAGGCAAGAGAGTGGAACTGCGATGGGGGCTGTTATGCCAGTAAGTAGAGCAAATGCGGTTATGGAGATTATTAGAATCGCTGTGAACACGCCTCCGAAGAGCCCAAGGTGTTTATCTGCTACGTGATCGACTGCTTTTGTATCCTCAAAGAAACAACAGCAAGCAATTTCCTGTTGCACCTACATTTGACCTAACCAGCCATTCAAATAACCATAGAAAGACAAAGGGGCAACACCTTACCATTCCTACACGTTTTGATAAATAGTCAGCATGTTGGACTTAGCTTCACAGGCCACAGGAAACCTATACCCATTCCGGGAGCTACCTACAATTACAATCTTACCACCCAAGTTCCAAGAAGTCATGTGAAGTTTCACCTGTATTACCTAGAATAATAACGGCCTGCTCAACGAAAGACGACTGAAAAATTAAGAAAAATCCGTCATCGTAGTCCTGAAGAAGAATGTCTGCGTGAGAAACTGGATACGGCGTGTTATCGTTCAGGCAGCAGCCAAGAAAATTCCGTTCTTTCGACGTCACCGGTCAATAGCTCTTCCCCTACGTTCGCCACCTTCCCCTCCACCGCGCCCGTTCAAATCAACTTGCATTCACTTTCCCTGTGTTCAAGGAGGGAAAACATTGACCCGCATTTTAAACGAGGAAGGCGTTCTGGTCGGCCACAAGCACTGGTAAGGCTTCAATGGCTGATAGACCGTCCCAAAGTGCACCCGCCGAAACAAAAACTCCGAGGTTTTTCTTGCAAAACCCTCGTGCACAATTTCACGCCAATAACATCAGCTAAACCGGGAATCTCCGAAAAACCCTCCGGCATCACAAGAATGTCGTACGGCAATCTGGCTTTCAGCTATTTTGCTCGTAGTCGGCCTTGCGCCATTAAAATTGAATCATCATCATTGTCACGAGTCAAGGGCACTCCCCTGACAGAGGATGTATAAAAAAGACGAAGACTCGAAATTTGACTTTAGTGCCAAAAGCGGTCTTGTTAAGGAACGCCCCGCATTCAAAGCGGCATAACGACCAAATATGGAATCGAAATATGGAGCCAATCCACGAGTGGCGCGACGGAGCCCAACGGCATCAGGTCAAAAAATGGAAGACGTTTGATAACGGCGAGATCCGCGAGAGCCACGACAAGGTCCACAAGCTACTTAAGCAAGGAGCCAAAGGAGAAGGCAGGCGGAGCAGCGAAAAAAGAAGCAGCGCCAGAAGGAGACAGCCACGTCTGCAACGAGGAAGACAGGGGTGATGCTGCTAGGACACCGACGTCGCAACCGAAGCCTCGGCAGGAGCGATGGCGCATTGCACTGTAAACGCAAACTAGCCGGAAATGGAGTTTTAATCAAGTAATGTGCCCTGAAAAGTACTTATCGCAAAAAATGTACTCCCTAGGCATGGTCTAAACAAGTGGACGAACCTCCATGGTAGTACCGTTGCCCATCCGTGTAGCAAAAGGGAGCATTTAGAACGACATAACACCATTTGTGAGATGGCGTTCGGTCCCTTGTAAACAACCACGTCCACAATAAACTCCCCATCTGGGGTAATCATCTCAAGCGGGCGGTCGCCATGTTAGTCTTGTGTTGTTTCCGTGTGTCAGCACTTCAACCGTGGAATAATGCTAATTAGAACGAGAAAGCAGGACGTGACAGTTGCATGCAGCTACAAAACCGATACCGTACGTATACCCGTATAGATGCTTCAGCCAGCGCGATCACAAGCAGACAGCGCGGCCGTGTTGTTTCAATCTGTTTATTTTGGCGGTAGGTGTTGTCAAACTCTGCCGCTAACAAAGAGACAGTTCTCGCCGTTGCAAACAATTGCACTGTTCATCTGCTTCGCTTGCTTGCGCATATATAGACAATTTAAATTCTCGTGCCAGCGCGCCAACGCACCCGACTGCAGCGACTCAACTTGTCCTGGCGGCACGACTTGCTGCCCGGATGTAAACAACCTCCGGACCTCCGTGCTATCAATGCAGCGCGGCCGGTGACTTGGTGCGGCCGGAGCTTCAAGCGCCTCGCCTTGGGCCATCATTTTTTCTTATTTGAGAAGGACTAGTTGTGCCATTGTGTGGAAAGATTTTTATGTGCCCCTGTCACACGACGAACGGCCGCTAACAACATTTGGATACGGCGACAGCTGTGGACAGCTCGCTGGTAAGTGCTCTTTCATCAGTCGATGCGTTTGTCAAACGTTGGATAGGGTTAACTGCGAAGTACCCGTGCCGCACACAGCACGTACACGCACGGGCAAAGAAAAAAGCGCACACTCGTTTTATTGTACTTGTTTGTGGCTTTTGGGGTATGCATTCGCATTGTTTTGTAGGCCGGTTTGTAACAGGGCATTCGAGATGAAATCGTTTGTCGCGCGCGGCGTCGTTTCAAAGCAACGTGACGGTTACTCAGGTAGCCGAATCGCCTCCGACAGCGGTGCATCGTCGGGCCCGGTCGGTGAATATTGTGGGACTCTGTCTCTCATATGCATCGAACTGCTCGTGTTCTTTTCAGTTAACTGCTCTACTTTGTAATATCTATTTGTTCACGCTCCTGATGGCTTGCCTGTCCAAATATAAGTCTTTGTGTTGTTTTCGTTCAAGGCTCTGACTCATTCTTAGCGCTCTGGTCGGCGAAAGCCGCAGATCAGACGGCCACCCCCTTCGAAAACTGTGCCCTGTAGATTCGGTGGGGTTGTTTGCTCGCTTGAGTCGACTCTTCACATCTAACAGCGTACCCTATTAATGAAACGGTGACATGCGTAAAAGATGCTATGAGCCTATCGAACGATTAAATGCATATAGTGTGGACCACGACGGCGACGTGGTTCGAAACCGAAATGTTTTTATTCCCTTTCGGATGATAATGAGGGGTCTGTATACAATCGGGGCCCGTCAGTCGCCAGCTAAGGCCACATAATTAAAAACACAAATTCATGCCCTTATGGAAGAGAACAGAGTTTGCCGTAGCATGACACAAGTCTGCCGGGCATAAAAAAGGATATCATTTTTTTACAAGAACAATGCACACACTCTTCTTTTGTTGGTAATAAATTTGTCATAATCAATAGTAAGACCATACACAAAAATTACTCGATTCATCTGACACCCTATTTTGACACGGGGCTTGCAGCTCCAAAAAGTGCACTGTGGTTTGGCGTGACGGAAACTTCTACAATCACGGTAAATTAACTAAGGCAGGTGTGTGTGGCCTGCAGCGTTGGTAAGTTTGCGAGAATAGCGTTTCCATTTCAGCTGTTTTGTTTTTTTGTTGCCATGCAATCACAAGTAATTTGGTGCCATGAACGAGATTTACGTTAGCTAACAAGGCTGTAGTAAAGGTTGCGGCTACAAATGACCTTATGCACCAATCACGCTTGTCAGCTCGGTGACACAGAATATTAAGGTGTCAGAATACGGATGACTGAGTCGCCTAGTTTATTACTACTGTAAAAAAAGAAAGTGTTTTCTGACCAAATGAAGGACTTTCCTGTATGACTAGCTGTGTTATGACAAATGACCATACTTGATGAGACAAGCCGTAACAAATTAGCTTTGGATGTAACACCAGGAGGGAAATAGGTGGAGGTATCTGCAAGTATAACTGAAACAGTGGGTGCCTGTCCGGCATGAATTCATTATTTGCTGACACCATTTTCTTCTGCAGATCCTGATACATGAACGAGTTGAATGACTTCATAGATCTTAAGGCAGGATAGGCTGTGCTGTACAAGGCAAGGCTGCATTCGGAAACCAAGTTGGCCCCTCCAGCAGAAGTGAGTATTGCCATGGCTTGCAACAGCCGTCCAGCTCGCAAAAGCTCACTTTTTCTATGAAAGTGAGCCACCATGGTAGGGGAGAGGCAGTGTAAGGGTTTGCATCTTTACCTGTGTGCCCACTCACTTGAATAGATGCTAGCTGGCACCTTAAAGCAAGAAACAGCAGTTAACAAAACCATGCAATACCAAAGTGTTTTTCAGTCAAAAACAAAAACTAATCTATCAACCTACAGAGACTTGCATTTTATCTTCACTCTCATTTAAAGTTGTGCTCGAGTATATTGTGCGGAAGTAATATCTTTTTTATTGCTGCAAAAGCCACGACGGTTAATGTACTGGCACTTGGTTTTATGAAGCCTTTGCATTCCTAATTTAGGTACTGGAATTCGCAGGGAACCTGGCCTTACAATTTTATTACTGTACCGAATTATTAAGTTCATTTAACCATAGTGTCTGTTTTGAATTTTACGTGTGGGGCATTTTTTTTTCTTTTTTGCTTTTTCAGGCAGATGTTCCTCTGACTCCCTGCCTGCATTCCGTGAACGGGGAAGTTAGCCTCCACATCGATGGCCAGCGTGTCTTGACTGCATCATCTTAACTGGGAGGACTGTGTAGTCTGTTTGCATCGTTCTGGATTTTCAACATTCAATATCCCAAGAAGGCACACAGAGCTCTAACGTTTGTGGAACATGGCTTTTTGGACCTTGCCTGCACCAAACCACGTGTGAACGATTTAGAACTAATTAACTTTTATCGCATCAATATCGCTCACTAACATTTTTTTTCAATCCTGTAATCATTGGATAGTAGTCAAAAAGAATTCCGTATTATATTTCTGACTTTTTCTTTTTTCTTTTTTTTACAGAAAAGGGGATATTTGATGGGCCGTTCTGTATGCTCATAATACAGCTATCTTTCAGTGAAGCAATAATATTAACAAACTAATTTAACTTGAAACAATTATCTAAATAATATTAGCAACTGGTGCGAAATGAATCAACTAAAAATTATCCGAAAAACACGAATTTCATGGCTTTTTGTTCTCACTCTAAAGAAGCTGTCGCGATACCACCCATTCTGTTCTATATCATTGCAATTAACCCGTCAGACTCGGTCACTTTTCTCGGCGCATTTGTGTCTTTATCAAAACGCACTGGTATTTTCCGCAGCATATTTTTCGTTCTTTATATTACTCATTTATCCATAGCCATCTCACTGCAGTCTGTCTCCTGCATAATTTATCTCTTGTGCCTTTACCACCTACAAAATGCTTGTTACCTTTAAATATAAAATCGTTGCACAGCTCTCGCTTATTTGACGACAAATTGAAAAATTGTTTTGTTGTTGTAAACCACTGCAACCATTTTTTCTTCACTTTGTGCACTTAGTACTGATGTGTACTGATAAGTTCTGATAAATACTGATGGGTTCTCGGTCCTCTAGTATTATATAATGATTTCTTTTACCATGCGGTTGTGTTTGTGCCTATCTGTTTTTCAAGTATTTCCAGTTCTTGTATTAATATTGTTTCTACAATTTGTTCAACTAGCAGACAGCTCTCGCTCATTTCACCACCTACTGAATTTTTTTTTGTTGAGTTAAACCACTGCAGCCAATTTTTCACTGTGTACTGAGCGCTGATGCGTACTGATAAGTTCTGATGAGTACTGACGCGTTCTCGATCCTCTAGTATTCTATAATGATTTCACTTACCATGCGGTTGTGTTTGTGCCTATCTTTGTTTTTTGTGTATTTCCAGTTCTTGTAGTAATATTGTTTCTACGTTTTGTTCAACTAGCATCGTATTGCTGTCTTCAATTCCTAACTGGCGTGTTATTTAGCAATGTACCATTTGTGATTTCTAATATGAGGTCGCCATAAGTATTTATTTCGGAACCTCCTTGTGTACACCATGTACCATGTAAACTTGTCTGCGATAGTTCGTTTGAAATAAACCTGAAATCGAGAAAAACCGTGTGAAATCAGTACTCCCGCAGGGAACTAGAAATTCTCCCTTGTGGCCTTGAAAACCTCCTTTCGGAAGGCCTACAAAACTCCCCAAGCTTTCGTCAAACTCCATTCAAAAGAAGTAAATGCTTCCCTTGAACCTCCTAAAAACGCCCCTAAACTAACATAAGTACTTCCAAAGGGAGCCATAATAGGCTCCTATTCAACCGCCTAAAAATTCCATAAACATCACTTAAAAACGCCCTTCAGGAAGTAAAGAATACTCCTCTTTGTCCTCCTTCAATTCTCCCGAACATTTCTAAACACTCCCTAAATACCCCCTTTCTATAACCTAAAAACTCCCTGTTTTGAGGAGGTAAACAAAACCTCCCTGTTCCATGTAGTAAAAAAACTCCTACAAGGAGGACCACTAGAGGACAGGCGAAAAAGAACCTCCATGGAGTATATGGGAGGAAAAAAAGTTTAGAGTGTGGTTCAAGTCTCCTTGACGGCCCCACCAGCGATGGGTGTAGCGCCTACGCACAGCGTCATCACACCACCCACTCGCACGTCGACGGCCTCCACAACGGTGACTGTACCGAGACCAGGGTCTACCTCCTCGGAGGCACGACCACGGTGGAAGAAGACCGCAAGCTGCAACCTGAAGAAAGAAAACGACCAGTAGTCTGTATCAGTAATACCAAACAGTGCAATTTTCAAGCAGAGCTTCGGTTTAACAATATGCAGACCAAGCTGGCGGACATTCTAGTTCAAATTAAGCGAATGAAATAGGCATGGGCTGGTCACGTAATGCCAATCAGGAACATCAGGTGGACCATCCGTTGGACAGAGTGGCTGCCAATAGACCGCAAACGCAATACTGGTCGGCGAGAACTCATTGGCGAGATTACCTACGAAGAAAATTAGCGAAAACACATGGCCTCAGCTGGCAGTTGTTAGGCGTGGCTTGAAATGTTTGGGTGAGGCTTTCGTGCTGCAGTGGACATAAACAGGCTTATGATGATGATGATTAATGACGAAAGTGCCCGTACTACCACTAAACAATGTGTCGTCCGCGCTCAGTAGCCCATTTTTGGTGGTTAGCATGTTCAAAGTCTTCAATAGTAAATCCGGTGAATCTTGCCGACGAGCGCTTCTGCTGTCATTATCATTTATTACATGGACAGTCAGGCATCATTGTTTTCTAAAGTACGTAACAGTGAGTTCCGGAATCCACATTCTAATTTCTTTAGGCTTAATATATGCGCCCAAATTCCTCACAGTCCGTGTAATTTCTTACTACCTAGCGAGGTACAGAGAGTGTCCAATCTTTCTTCAGCAACTATGGGTGTTTCAAGATTGTGGAAATGTATACAGACTTTCTGGAACCGAAATCTTCATTAGCAACGAATGTAGTTTGTCTCCTATATTTTCTGTGCATTTACAAAAAAATGTGTTTGAAAGAGCAAATAATAAAGCTCTCTGCAAACCGTTCCGAAGATGACAACGAGGGGCGGCGTCAACAAATGTCTGGTTCTTATCAGAAAACCAAATTCAGTACCTCCTCATCATTACCGCGCGATGCGCAAAGCTGAAACACAGGCTCCTTCAATGGAATGTGCTCACTATACATTCAATATGGTAATTCATAAGTATCAGCTGGTTGAAAGACAATACCAGAAAATTGCGATAGTTTGCGATACTGCGTTCATATCTGTTTGCATTGTGTGAGTACTGTGTGAGTGTGTTGAATAAGAATACATTATCTTGGTGAGGTCACAGGATGGTTTATTATCGCCCTAGACACAGCAAAATTTTTAGAGAAAAAAAGAGGCCAATCTCGGGCATAAATACTCAGGTTCCGTGCTCTGTTGAAGTCATTGCATGATTCTGAGTTGCAGGATCTGTGCTCTGGCAGTTGGGGCATTTCTACAGTACTGTATAATACAGTTGAAAGTTTTGGGCCAAGTTGCAACGATCGTACAGAAGCAATGGCCTTTGTTAAAGCAACAGCTCAACGTTTTTGTCATGTGGTGGCGTTCCTCACTCTCCTGCACATGACGCTGCTTCCGGTGAGTTTATTGTTTTTTGCGTGACAACTTCTTTACATTCGTTAATCGAGCTCCATAGGTACGGTGGACTGCTGCGATAAAGGTGGCGTAAGACTAGCAAACCTTGAAGCCTTTTATGGGTCCTATCACGTCTATATAAACACTAGAACTGATGCGAGCGTACCCAATCATTACCGTACACACAGCTATTTTAGATGAATAGGTAATTATTCTCAATGAACAATTGAATGTTCAAAATTAAATTCCCAAGTACACTATCCGTACAGAGTGCTTGAGTGTTGATCATGCCTTGTATTCTCGGAAACCCCGCAAAAACCTCTAGTTTTTAAAAACACAGTTCACATGACAACACTACCACGCGTTGACCTGAAGCATCATATAAGACATCATCGTAACAAATGGCAAACGCAGTGGAGTGAGCAGAGAGCCAACGAACTACACGTAATAAAATTAGAAGCCGTTCTACTCAATGTGAAAGCTGTCGGAAATGCAGAGCAGTGATTCGCCATAGTGGCCTGTACCGCCTTTATCCGCTTACTGCTACCACCCCATGCAATTCAAATTTCCCGCCTTCGCAGTGCTCGCGCGCCCCGGCCTGAAACTGCGCCAGCGGGAGTTCTGTTCTCTTTGTTCTTTTCTCCCCGCACGTGCCGGCGTTGCACTGCCATCGTGATTGGGCCCATCTCCCCGCGAGGGGGACTCGAGTAAATGCGTCGCATGGGGAGTGGGTGTATTGCGTTAACGTTTAGTGTTTGGGGAGTTGGTGGTAGTGAATGCGTTCTGTCAGCAGCTTCTTGACGTAGTTTGAATGAGTCAAGGATACAAGGCGCGTTCGTAGCCTCCCATTCTGTGTCGGCTTTGTGGCGCAGTGGGTAGAGCACCATGTACATTGCGTTCCGCCCGCAGGGTCGAGGGATCGAAACCAGGTGCCGGATAGTATTTTTTTATATAGTGTAGGGGGAGGGGTGCGGACTACGACTACGGACGTCAACACGGGTGACATCGTGAGTTACTGAAATGCTCTGCATTTAATACTACACTTATGACCACACAGAATTGGCTGCCACAGCCCGATAACTGAGGTTTCCTTGTGCAGGGTGCGCACAGGTCACACACGTGCAACACACTAACACTGGCTCAGAGGATCATTAAGACCACTGTACCGCAGAGGCGCACATCTATCCATAATTCGAAGTATAATAAATTGTAAGCACTCAACACAACACAATACAAATGCTTTCTGGAACTCCACAGGCAGCATAATCCCCTTTTTGCCATGCTTTTAGCTGATGATTCCTTGTTTTGCATTAGGCGCGTTGTTAAGTATTTTACAAGTTAATTTTTATGGCTTATTTCTTACCACGCATAAACACAATCTGGCCCACTACTCCAGCCTCATTCTTAGCCTTCTAATTTCTATTACTTTGATTTTTGCTCATTGCTTTTCGTATTTTCACTGGTCTCAATAAATAAATTTTCTGGCGCACTTTGTCCGTTGTAACACAGGCGCCATTTAAACAATCATCAACTTAGAAGAGATTCGACGAAGCGTTTCTCAGAACATACCGACAAGGAATTGATCAATCCAATAAAGCCACCTTCTCTGAGAAAATGTTCAGCTTTGCTGACAAAACGACCAAAGCGTCTTTGTCCCAAGCGAATGAAAATGCATGTTTCAATATAAGTCAATAAAACGGCGAAGACCGCGGCGCCACTGAAACCGCGAAACGGCAAGACATGACAACACAGCTGCAGTGGAAGGTGAAACTCCTTGTCATCAACGCAGCCTTTCATCCGGCGCAGCGGCCGTCTGTTCAACAATTTTCATTTATCTGAATAAAGCGTTCAAGAGGCAGGGCTAGACAACGTGAACGTATTGGCACCACTATAGCTGACGAATGTAGTAAGCGTCTTGGGTTTTTTATCTTTTTAAATGTGCTTAGGGTACCTTCAGATTTTTGTGCCAAACGATCATTGGCTATCTTTATGCTCGAGCAGCCTTTGAACATTTCTATGTTCGGGTTCCCGACGCAAACTGGCAGTATTTTTAGCGCACTGTTTGCTACCCAAACGGCAGTATATTGGAACTGCTTCGCACTGATGCCCCCTTTAATGTGTAGCGAAAACTTGGGAAAACTGAAACATTTTTGATCTAGCGACCTAAAGAAACTGGTGCCTTCCCAAGACAAGGCGATAGGAATAAAGTAAGCAGAAAAAAGTGAGTGTGATCGCATGGCGTGAATTTTGGTTTGTGTGTGTCATCAGAAGGTTCCGAGCTCCTTAAGAGGCGTAATGTCTGCTTTGGGAAGCACTAAGTTTTTTCTTGAGTCCTCTCTGATGTAGTACCCTGTTTGAGAGAAATAAATATCTGCCCATTTATTGACAGGGAGATACTTATTTATAGACATGTATGGATAATTATATAACTATGAATTGACCTAACCTGCATGCATAGGCCTTCTGCGCTGGGGTTTGGTTAACATGCACCGCCCTCTCGTGCCTTGCCGCCGCAGAGAGTACTAGAACAGACGCCCACCACATGTTTGGATTTACTAGCAAACAGCAGGTCATATTTCATTGATTTAAATGGAGTATATTTTTATATAACGGTTAAAATATCTCCTCAATTAGCTTTGCTGGTCGAAGAAAGTCCGTAAACTGCGGTATAAGTTTTCTCCTGTACACCCCGGCGAGATCCCGCGTGTGCCGTTGTCCATAGCTCGGTGCTGTTACAAAACGCGTGCGTGCGTGCGTGCGGGTGTGGGTGTTTCTGTCTCTGTGTGCGCGGGTGCGTGCGTGCGAGTATGTGTGTATGTTTGTGTGTGTGTGTGTGTGTGTGTGAGAGAAAGATTTTGTGTGGGTTTTATTGACTTTTGCATATCTCCTATGCACGTTTTCACACTCTTCGCCCTAGTAGGCCTTGCGCCGAAGACCCCTTCAATGCAAGTACAGGGGAAATGGGAAAAGGTGTCCAGGTTACGCCAGAGCGCCTGTTTTTAGAGGGCAATGTTTTGCGCTGTCTGTCGGAACAACAATGAAGGAAACCATTTAAAACAGTGTAATCTACGCAGACTGTCTCAGGGCAATCCCTGCACTACGTTACAGGAGTGCAGCTAAACCGATAGCAGGAGACTAATACACAATAAAGTAACTTCCCAAACATACGGACACAAAAAACATGTTCTGCTGGGTGCTCATCCACGCAGGAATCGAATGAAATGGGGGAGCCGACTGTGCCCCACAGGCCGGGAATAAATCACGAGTGAACATTCTTCACGTGAATTGTATCGAATTTAAAGGGTGCAAGCTGACAGAAAAATGGCATGAAACTAACAACAAAATTGACATGGTTAAACCTGCTGTAGACGAAGGGGAATCAAGCGCGCACGAAGAACGCCACTGATGTCATTTTGTGTTGGTTACGACTAGGACATCCACATGTGGCACACCGCTCTTCCTTTGAAACAAAAACCAACCTATGAAGAATGGAACCAGCAACTAATATGCACAGCGTAGTAATAATTTATTTTGTTCAATTTCAGGATCCGACAAAAAAAAAACAATTCAAGCATTTCTACAACGACGTTACAGATTACATTTTACCCCAATTTAATTTAGTTCTAGTAGTAAATGCTCTTGCCTAAATTTCCTCGGCATTTAGTTTTCAAAAGAAACAATTCGTCTAAGCAATGTATAATGTCTTATAAACAACTGGTCATTATGCACAAAGCAAACACACATCCTTCTGTTTGGCGCACGGTGGTCTTAGCTGCTCATGCGCCATAAAACCAAACACAACAAAAACAACCCCATCATATAACCATGCTTTCGCGCTCTTTGCCCTCGTTGGCCTTGCACGATAAAGCGGCATAATCATATCATCAATATATGTTGAACAAAGTGGTGAAGAAGGCTGTTGAATTTGTGCATGCTTTCTGTATGCCACGTTCAGTCAGAGTCAATGCAATGGAGCTTCTTCAGACTTGCCGATTCCATGAGGCGTTTTAAAGCTGCATTTGGGTAACTCAGATGCGGACGTGCGGGTTTATGTCTCGCGGTAGTTAAACTACACAGCTCTGTTCTGTTTGGGATCAATGATACGAGATTCGCAGTATTCTTTCTTGTAATAAAACTGGCAGTGGTAGAAAAAGGTGGACTGATGTGGCAGCAATATTATCTGAAACATTACTGCCGACTCCGCAGTGGGCATGAAGCCATTGCAATTCCACGCTGTACTGTTTTCTATTGCTTGCAGATTCAGAAAGTATAGTTTCCGTGTAATTTGTTCTTTCTTAGTTATGCTACGCTACGTAAAAATTTGGATAGTCTGCCGTGCGAGCCAGTTTTTCTTTACAAATATGTGTCGTCGCAGTAATATGAACCGTCGATAAAGAAAACATTGGTCGACTGAACAGCCATCTTATGCTATTCACACGTTTCTCATTGAGGCGGCTTTAATAATAATGTTGGTGCTCTAATAACTTTTCATAATCAAAATATTCGTTTGCTTACTTTTTGTCTGATATTTTTCTATAAATCAAAAATGAAAAGTTGAGCTGTGACCGTCTGAAATCTTGTGTGAGCAGATGATCGCTGGCGTTCACAGTACTGTATGCAGTTTAAAATTTCTGAATAAACTCATTAAGACCAATAAAAGATGAAATTAATAACAATCTCTGGAAAAAGCTATCAAAACAACAATGTATTTTTTGAAAAATGTCCCAGTAGTGAAAGGGTCAAGGGTCCGGTGTGCTTTTGCCCGAGGCTTTCACCACAAAAGTAACCCAGCTGAAGGAATGAAACTGCACAGTAGCCAAATTTCTAGGGACTGTAGTGATGCCAAGTGCACTAGTAGTGCAAAGGAATTAGTTACGACAGCCCGTTTCTTGGCTTGCTGGATTAGGATTTATTGGAGAGGAGCGTACAACCAAGCCAGCTCTATAGCCATCGTCATTAGGGAGGAAACGGTAGTTCGCGGCGGAGGGGATTCAGATCCCGCACACTAAACTTTTCTACACCCTTTTTGGCCGAAAACGGTGTAAAAATCTTGTCCCATGGCTAACACCCTTAAAGGTGTTTTGGCAAAAAAAGGGTGTATGGATGAAAAAATGGTGTTGAGCTCAACACCTTTGAAAAAAGGTGTTGAGGATCCTCAACACCCTAAATAAGGGTGTTGAGTCTCACACCCTTTTTTTGAGGTGATGGCATGCGCAGAGGCAATGTCAAACGGCGGAGCGCGCAGCATTAAACACAAATAGCCAATACGTACAAGTTACAGTTGGAACACGGGATGCAAGCGGTACAGGGAGTGCATACTTACTTAGCAATACATGGGCTGTTCTTGCTTTTATACCCAGCAGAGGAAAGCCCCCAGATGGAGTCGGGGGGGCTTGTGGCAAAAAACCGATATTTTAGCGCTAATTTTGGAATTATGGATTTTACTACGAGGATGTACAAATGAACACGCGGATTTGCAAAAACTTTTTAATTACGCGGTAGTTTTTCTGATCCGTAACTTATAGAATTTTATTAAATACCATACAAATCTTCCCTGCCACCTTAACACCCTTCAAAAAGTGTGTTCATTATTTCAACACCCTTTTTCCCAGAAGGGTGTAAAGCTACAAATTAGGGTGTTCGAAACTAAGAAAAAGGGCGTAAAGAAAAAAAGGGTGTAGGAAAAGACCGCCAAAGAAGAAAAAAGGTGGAGAGACCTCTAATTTTGGAGGCATTTTGTACCTGTTTACACGGGTGGACTGAACATTCTCTACAAGCGGGCGGGGGGGGGGGTTGCACCTCACGATGTTTACAGCAATATGAATTGGCATAATTTATTACCAGTGAAGCTCTTTAAGCTTCAGGAGGTAGCTTTGGTGGCATTAGCAAAAAAATACAAAGAAAAAGAACTGGGGCACCTGTAAAGGGTGCACCACCGCAGATAGGGTATTATAACAGTGAAGTCGGCTTTCGAGCTTCTTAGAGTGTGAGCACAAGGGGCGTATGCGTATCCGCACCTCTTACTGTACTATTTCAAAGGTACTAGTCTTTTTTGGATTCTAAAAGGTAAAAAAAAATTCGCGCAGCTTGCAATAGTGGGGCAAGGCTTTAGAAACAGCAACGCTGGGGGCCGACCTACCTTGTTTCCCTCTTGGATCTCCTGGAAATGTGGAGAGGGGGTGGGAAGGGGGCACACTGGAACAGCCTTGTGAAATCCGGTTAAATTTGGCCTTATCCCTGAGCGGTCATCCTGGCTAAGCAAGAACATTGCAAAGCTTAGCAAACATAACAAAACTTAAGAACACCGGAAGAAACTAGGTCGACCCCCAGCTCCGCTGTTCTTTTTTTGCAACTGAACACCTATTTCACACCGTTTCAACAACCTACAGAAAGCCAAGCGTGTTGCAGATGGTAAACATCCTTTTCGCCACACGACTACAGTCTTCTTAATTTTGAAGGTTCAAATTGGTGTTTCACGTGCCAAAGCTAAACTTGGGGCATGTGGTGCACCGAATAAGGAAACGAGCGATCATTGCATAAGAGCAATTATTTTTTTTTTTGCGTTTGGAAATTTCTTGCGAGTAAAGGAGTATATGAGGGGATGTCTTCTTCTTTACAGTGCTGTTATGCATCCAAACATGGCCTTATTCAATGAATAGCTGAACACCTTTTCCACACCCTTTCAACACCCTAAGAAAAACCAGGGGTGTTGAAGTTGATCAACACCCTTTTTTTCAAACAAAAAGGGCGTAGAGTTAGGAAAAGGGTGTTGAGACTCAAGAAAAAGGGTGTAAAGGCCTTCCAACACCCTTTTTCCACTTATGCTACACTCTTTTTGGCTAAAAGGGTGTAAAAAAGTTTAGTGTGCGACCAGCTGTGATGCAGCGGCAGCCGTACGAACAATCAGAGAGCACATGCGGGTGGGCTCTGTGGCTGATCTTTATAAGCTTCAAGAAAATAAATTTGAGATCGGGGGACGTTACGTGTGCCTTTCACCGGATGCCAGGCCCCAGAGGTTGCGGTTATTAGAGGGAACATCCAGGTTGGTGCTCAAGGCGGCGGGGCCACGGTATATGGAGGTTGGACCTGCTGTGCCTTGGACACAGACGGCAGCTAGTGGATGCGTGCTCCACCTTCTTTCAGGGCGCAGTAGTTTGGGACATTTCTCGAGTGCCCGCGAAGCAGCGGCGGGAGTCGCCTGCTCCTTATTATGTTACCTACAGTGGAGGCAGTGGTCGGAACAGCAAGACAGATTCATTAATTTCACCTGTTGTCCCTTGAGCTTTTTGAAAGTTTGGATGGATGTAGGAGTCAGGACTGGGAATTTCTAGTCGTACGGCCGCCTTCCTCGACGCTGTCATGCAGCCTTAATAGAGGGCTACATGAAAGGACTTATTCAGGATCGCTCTTACGATGTTGGTAATTGGAACAAATGATGCTGGGTTATCGTTTATGCTACGAACGTATGCCTGTAACTTATGCTTTCCTCCTATCGAGAAAAAAGGATTCCCCATAAGTGTGATGGTGCAACATGTCAATTGTGCAGGGTGAATATCAGGGTGCAACCTTTTACAGTAACGCTCTTAACACTGCCGCCACCGTGCGACGTCCTGCACGCTCACCCCACTTTAATGCATATACATCTATGCATGTACATAACACTTTCACGGCGGATGCTTGCGGTGTTTTCTAGTTGTAAATCACGTTCTAAGGTCACATCCGCACGCCCATCATTTGCACAGATTCTCTGAATGGGTTGCGGAGATTGTCACCCAAGACTCCTGGGACATATCATGCCAAAATCTCAATTTTGTAACCGTTATGGCCGCATATTCTTGAAATGGGGAGCTAACAATACGCTGTTTGCTGGCTACTCTGTCTTGGCAACGAATGACGTGGTGGGTGAATGGGCCAAAACTGTTGCTCTGAACACCGTGGATATACAGTCTAGTCCACTTATAACAATATCCAAGTGCCAAGAAAAACCATCGTTCTAACCGACAATTGTTATTAGCGGGTTGAGAAATTAAAAAGCAGAACAGAGCTCAAAACATTTTATTCGCATGCCTGCAAGGTCGTACTACTACTAATGTGCGGAAAAGAAGCCCATTCTATCACCTTTGTTTGCCGCGTGTGAAGCTAGCGCAAATCTTTTCCAAAAGCATCTACAGGTGCTTCACCTAGCCGAGGTAAATGTCCTTGGCGGAACCAAAGTCCCCGAGGGACGGTGTCACGCATTGGGCCTCCTACGAAGACACTACCTTAGTAGGCTGCGCAACCGCGTCATTAGAGTCATCACTGTTGCACTTTTAGTGCACAATATAACCGGATTGAATCGTTATATCCGATTTCGTTGCACTGGAGCATTGTAATAAGCGGTTTATTTTACCATCGAAAGAATAAAGAAGTTGACGGTGCCATAGCTGTTCATCGCTGTATCCGATATGTTGTTATAAACTGTATCGTTATAAGTGGACTCGACTGTAACAATTTCGTTTCGTGTCCTCAAGCCACGCCCGAAAAACAACCTCTCAAATCATGGCAAACGGACTGGAGTGCACAGATAGACAACAAATTTCATGCATTAAATCCACACTCTCCACATACGCCACTGACACACGAAATAGATTTTTGGAAGATTGTTTAGCTAGGAGTCGGATAGGTCCCACACATGCGCACACACTTGCCCCTGCGTGCAGGATCTTCAATAGCACTGTGTCACAACTGCGGGAACCCCCTTTTCCTCCTTCGCATTCAACTTAAAATGTGAGGCACCCGACAAAACACGGCACAAGCATTTCAAAAAGCTGTAACACACCTCAAGGCGCCCGTGATATCGCTGATCAACTACACAACGTCTTCTATTATGCGGGACTTGAAAGAGATGCTTTCTACACCTCTTCATACCACACATAGTCACAACCGTTGCACAATACACGGGTAATGGTATTTCTCTTTTCAACAATTTTTGTTTTACCCTGCAACGTGACCGTATACAGAAGTCATCTTAGTTATATTTTAAGCCCTTTTAAACGCCTTCATAATTATTTCGCGCCTCACTGTTTTAGTATAAATACAGAATGTTTTGGCGCTCTGTTGCCTTAGTTGGCCATGCGTCATTGAAAGCAACAATAACCATCATCACGAGATTTAGCGCCTGAAATGTCGTTACTAAATACTCCTACCTCACATCATCCATTCCGGGCCCCCTGAACCGCTAGCCCGATGAGTTAGCTCTGAGTGCCTGGCATTCGTCCTTGGCGCAAGTGGTTCAGCGTTTTTTTATATCTGGGCGTATTTTCGCAACAAATTACGAAAAATTTAAAACATAATTTTTCTTGAAGAACTCCAGCTTAAAAATTCGGCGTGAGTTTCGCAAAGACAGAAGTGACCATAGAAATAGAAAGGTCTCTGAGTGGAGTTTCTATTCAAACGCACATAATAATTGCGCTGGTCTTATTGTTTAGTATTGGCCATGATTGGCTCATTACCACCTGTATTTGCGATGCTGCCTTAATCCAACAGCGCTCTACCTCAACACTCTTTTGCTGATATTATCTTAATGTAACGCTGTTTGGGTATGTATAAGGAGCTTCCTAATGACGAGTTGGCGTGTTTTTTTTTTCAGACTGAAGTTGAATCCCAGCGGCCATTTTACATCATTGGAAACATGGTGAACTCCCTGTACGATGTGAACGTCTTCTTGGAAGATGGCGCCAACGCGCTGCAGGCGGATGTGACATTTAGCCCAAACGGAAGAGCACAGCACACGTACCACGGCCCCCCTTGCGACTGCTACCGGTCATGCACGAGAGACTCGACCATCAAGGATTACCTTAATAAATTGCGACGCGAGACGTCTAAAGGTAGGCGTCCCTGTCATCCTAGCCATGCATATCATATTGTGCCAGCCACATTTATAGGGGATTTTTTAATGGGAACGATTGAGCAACATGTCTACGGCTCCTGCGAAAGAGCCCAGAAGAGCGACACAAACTCGTCGATGTGTCTCAGCCAACCATACATGGTCACTACATTACAAAGAGGTGTAGTGGCGCACTTAACATCATGAGAAAAACAATGTCAACGTCGCACTTTTTACGTAGTTTTCGTCCAAAGTGGAGGCTTCGCTATAAGCCACGGCTGGCATAAGGTAGGTCACTGGGATACATCGCGAATTTAATATAATTGTGTGGAAAGTGGAACAAAGTTTGAGTGTTAGAACCACTACAGTAGACCTGTTTCGCCAGAAACTCTTGAAACATCATTCATACAGCCTTGTAAAGGAGCCTCCATGATAAGGTATCCTGTATTCCCCAGCTTGTATTGCGTTGTTTCATCGTCGCGTGCGCAACAGTGAACTAGAATGTATTGTTGTCACAGGTAATATTGTCACTGTAGGAAACCAGTAGGACCTCTGCACTTGGGTTTGCGGAAACGGCGCCGTTCTAATCGGCAATTTTGTTACCTGAAAATTCAGCGGTGTGCTCACTGTGACTCTACATTTCACTCAATAGGTCCATGTTTTCGTTTTGATACTGTATTTTGAGACGTTGTTTTCTTTGGTTGGAAGAAGAGCAGAGACCACCCTAAAGTAATAAAATGTCAATGTAACGGACTATGCATTTTCATTTTGTGACGTAGTTTGGATGTAATTTCACTTCAAAGTGCTTTGTTCGCGAAAAGGTTTTTTTTTTTTTGCGAATACTTGTTTTGGTCATTTGGCGCGCTGTGCAGCACCTGAGAAACTTGCCAATATTCTGTGCCACTGCCTGCGAAAAGCTTTTCGAATCGCCGGTGGTAAGCAAGGGCTTGTCCCCGTGTATTTCGGGGAGACACGTTTTATTGCATTAGTGTAGCGTCTTTCGTTGTTGTTCTAAGCTGAATTCTTTGTTATGTTTCACTACTCCCACAGATGGCCGATTTCCTCGCCAAGTTGCGCTCCTGTATCTGGCCCTGCAGACATCAAGCATTTCTACAGAATACCATCACCAAGCTGGCGTAGACATTGTCGAAAAATTGAAAAAATTTCTCTGGAAAGACGGTAAGCTTACGGATTCTTACGGAGCTTAAAACATGTCCCACCCCTCACCCACGCTGTTCCAAATTTTTATACCCATCTATAGATTGTCATGGTAAATGGGACACTGAAGGGATTTGTGAACATCGCAGGATTACTGGCTGAAATTGTAGTTTGGAATCTCTACGCGCCGTTTCGACCTCTCTCGCTCCGTTTACGCGGTTTTCTTTTGTAGAAAAATCAGTTTAAAAATGATTTCCTCTTCTCTACATCCTCCTCACTAATTTTATTTTACTTTTTGTGTGACGCAAAAATAAGAAGGCTTGGCTTGACTGCGCTACTGCATGGCTCGCCGACCCTCCGACAGAATCAGTCGGCCTAGCGTTTTGCCGGCTGGCCGCAGGCGGAACGTCTCAAATCGTCCTCAGTTGAAACTAAGCCACGGCACGTTTGTGCCTGAGAGAATATGCCTTTAGTTTGTTAGTTTCTTGAGTGTATCAAGCTCTGCCTCTATATCTCTCTACAAAAGCCCACAAGCGACGCTTGCCTAACCGGTATAGTAGTAGAAATATCTAAGGCGAATTGAAGGCGTGACCATTGTCAGCGAAAATAAGATAGGTTCTAAAGAATAGACACCAACTCAAAAGTTTACCTTACAGCGTAAAACCAAGGAGCGGGAAGCACTGCTTTGCGCTTGGTGAACTAGCACAGCGGTCAGCAGCACGGCCATATATCCGCGAACGCCTTTCCGCCTACGGAATGGAGTCGCTAGAAGTGAGACATTTGCGGAAATTTCGGGGGCGTTTAGAAAGCGAGCGCTCTTCAAGAAATATTCATCTAAGCTTCTTGAAAGGATAAGGTATTTCGAATGCTAGGACTAAATAAAGAAGTAAACGTGCTATAATTATATACTTGATATTTTTAAGCCGTGGCAGCATTGGCTTAAGGCCGGGTGGTCTGGAACACTATGTATATTCTTTGGCAATTCGCAAGTTCCAATCCCCGAGAGTGCATATTTTTTAACTTGATTTATTTGTTTCTAGCCATGTTTTTGGCTCAGTTTCACATTGTAAATATTTAACAATACTGAGGTCGCACACTATAATCAGGCTATGCACATCAACTTTGTTGCCGTTTGAAGCAGCAGTTTGGCTAAGCGCTGATATCACCCGTTAGTCCTCTTCGGCATGTCATTGAAAAAACTCTTCTCGCCCTTTCAGGAGCGGCAGGGGGAAATTAGAAAAATGAGTTTTTTGCATTTGTATTTGCGATATTTATTAGCAAATATCAATTGTATAAACCAATCACTGAAACAATTATTTGAGAATCTTTATAACCCCACCCATTGTGTTCGGAAATGCACAGTCGCCCTCATGGTATTGGTTTGGGCGATAGCCAGGAGTACTTTTTAGATATTCTTAGGCGCTACACATCTCAGCAAAAAGCACGTCGAGATGTGAACGGGTGACCAAGATTATCATAAATTCACGAAAACAGAATTCGCCGCTGTTCCTCAGTGGCTGGGGTACAAATTCCAAAACACCGCCTTAGTAAACGCCTCCGCCATGACAGAAATGTACTCCCGAGATTTTAAGTGTGTGTTAGTCCGGCATTTCGCTTCATAGCTATAGATATTATTGGCTTTTTGATCAGGAGATTTAACGCTCCGAAACTACAAAAATTATGAGGCGTGCCGTAGTGAAGGGCTCGAGATAAATTTTGTCCACCCAGGGAGCTTTACCGTAATCTGAAATCTCGACATACGGGCGTTTGCGCTATAGCATGGTCTCGTAAGCGAAGCGTGTGGTTGCAACAAAAAGTGTGAGCAGATGTGGAGCTCTTTTCGAGCGCCCAAAAATTGAACTTAAATCCACATCTGAAGGGCTGTAATTGAACTCTTTTGTTAACGCGTCTTTTGAACGTGGGTCACCGGTGACCCGAACGCGCCATGGACAATTTTAAAAATACGAGCGCTCCTGTGGACTTGCGGTGCCATCTGTCGCATTCTCCAGGCAGTGATCTCGCATTTCCAGAGTAGTTTGTATTAACGGCTGTTCAAAGTGTGCGGTTCGCGGCGTTTGTTTACGAACATGGGAGACGATCCGGCTGTGGGACTGTTGCACGTATGACGCCTTTCTGGCAATTCTGTTGCGTCTGGAAGTGACGATTGGGCTGTTTCTAGTAGCAGTGACTCCAAAGATTATCCCGGATCATCGGATTTTAGTTCGGACAACGAAAGCGTTATACTTTCACAGTCATGTTTTTTTTTCTTGAGCCACAATGCGGCGGAATTTGTCCAGATATGCACGGTTCAATAGTGCATTTCTTTCTCTTTTTACTCATATTTACTGTGTTTATGTGTATGGCAAACTTGTACAATAAGTAGATAAGACTGTGCAACCTTGGTCGAACAAAGCAATTTTTACTGGGCAGGAAAGAAAAAAATGTAACTAGTATACTTTTTCGCAAGCGCATTGAAACTTTCCTGTAATGTACAGGACTGGTGCGCAAACAATTTGTATATTTCGGAATATTTTTCATTTTTACCTCTTTTACATAGTGGGCACATCATTACAAATTTTCTATGAAATTTTCAATAAATGTTGTATTTTAAATTTTTTTTCACATATTACGTTGTGATTTTAGCTTTTAAAACTGACACATTTCGAAAGTATGTTTACTTAGCTTTCTTTTGATATATATCATTACACAATAAGCATTAAATAACGTTTTTTAAAAAATACTTACTAAAACCTATGAAAAGTCGCCTATTTCCCCACGGTAATGAAAGAGTTAAAAATCCTGCTTGCCTTTTAATTTCCATCTTAGAACAAAATCCTCGCATCATTTTTGGGGCAATTGTTTGGACAGCACTTGCAAGCAAAAACGGATTGGATTTTCAGAAAACAAGCTGTTAGGTATTGAATATTCTGTTTATTAAACACGTCATTCCCCCAAATCGTGATTTTTCCTATCAGGTGGGTGTTACAGCTAAATCTTCTAAAATAGTGTTTAGAAACGCGTATAAGTTACCTATATCTACGAAAAGCAGTTCAATATCTGAACTGGCCAGAGTAAAAAAAAAATATTAGGAACATTATTTCAGCGCTTTTCACTCTCTGCTGGATGTAACTTTTAAAGATATCAGGTATATTCAGCCCGTACAGCCTAATAAAAATGTGCCGATGAAATTGGAAGCCGTTTGAACTAGCAGATTTGCTAAGCGTTGACATAAGCTGTTTGGTATTTTGGGATCGTGAGCCGTGCCATAAAAATTCTTTTGGCTCCAGTCCGCGCTGTGAATCTGGTTGGAAAGCATAGCTGAAAACGACACCCACAATTGCCCTTAAGACGTCACTCGAATTCACACACGTGGCTTTACAAAAGATGAAACCAGAGATTCTGTCTGCCGTTACCTAGAATTCACAGAGGCGGCGTCCCGAACGCCGAAGCGTTGGCCACGGCCGGGCTAGAGCGGCGGACGCCACCGCTGGAGCCCGGATATGCGCCGGCAGAAAGAAAACGTCGGTAAGCGTGATTTGAAGGATGAGACAGCGGAACCTAGCCGTTCTGATGCGCTAGCTCGTGCCTATACCACCACGCAATACAAGCGCGGACACCGGAACAATTCGGCATGTGAGCTTAGTGATTACTATTTATACTGACTGAAACTACTCAGTTTAGTGAGTTTGAAAATTGCGCGAATGCTGCGGGAACTTTTATAATCGCTATTTATCAGAACCAGTTCCTCCTTCCGACTTTTGTAATACCTGTTAAAATACAACCCAGTTGATATTCACCCATTTAGAAAACGCAGTTCCATTCATGGCAAGCAGTGCGCAAAACATAGTGTTTGTTTAGCGGCCAGATGTCTGTGTGCGGTCTCATAATTTTGGTTTCGTTCCCTGCAAAGCAATCGTAAACGTATGTTTGCCGTACGACCACTTCACTCCGTCAGGTCCGGATAACCCAGTACGTGCTGTCGAACAATTTAAGCAAGCCGTGCGAAGGAAGCGCGCAATGGACGCGAAGCTACGCCTAAACAGGCCCAAAACAACCGTCGCTAAAGCAGACGACAAAGCCGGGTCACCCCGATGCGCCCGCAGGCGGGAGCGCGCGGGGAACGCTGAATAAATCGCCGCGCATTCTACAGTGCGCTCCGTGAGTGAAAACCGCCCTCTTCCTCCCCAGCCGCGTTCGGAGTTTCTTGTTCCGCGCGCAACGAAAGGACCGTTGGCTGGTACAGGTAGAAAGCTTTGCTTTATTACATTCTTGGATAAAACCAGCGCGAATTCAGACGAAGACAGAAGGAAGAAACTACAAGGGCAGCAGCTGTTACTTCCTTCTGTCTTCGTCTGAATTCGCCCTGGTTTTATCCAAGAATGTCTCAATTCCAACTAGCCCAGCTTCCAGCCCTCCTGCAGTTTATTACATTCCTCTCTTTTAGCCGGGTCGCATGGCGGTATGTTTAAAATTGGTTTTGTGTAATTTCTATTAGTAACATTTCTTAGCAAGAAGTGGTTGGATAAATGAACTGACGGGAATTCGGGTGAGTTTTTCCATTCGCTCAGGTTTCGTGTTACTCTGTAGGCGACCTTCCAGAATAAATGACGGGTATTTTCTTCATCATTCCTTTCAAATGAGAGGTGTAATAATATTTTGAGTGCAATGGTGTCCCCTGAAACCATTATCTCATACATTTCTTTCAGTTGCTCCAGCAGAAGCCATTCCCGTGCTGCTGTACGTCAGCAGCACCTCTGAGATGAACGTTTTCAAGGGAGTCCTAGACACCATCCCCGCTTCCTGGAGAGATCACGTAGGTTAGTGAGTGGCGCATCGCTTACCTTCGCTCCGCATTACGTTCACTGAGAATGCCTGTTTGGTTCGCTTCAACACAGAACCTTCAAACTTTAAATAACAAAAATCGCTGGGATGTCGGAAAAGTCAGTAAAGGCAATGTATATTCATTTTTTCGGCTGAACCTAAATATCTGAAGAACGTTCTGACGCCGAACAGTCTATTAACAGTTAGGGAATGGTTTGACAAAATTCCTTCAGAAATATGATTGCGCAGTTAGTCATCGTACGAGCTCTAACGATATACCATGCAAAAGATTGAATATGTTCTGATAGTACACCATGTTCGAACCACATAAATACGGCGTTCTCCTCGCTTGTTTTTGTGCGTAATCTTATCTCGGCCTATTTTTTTTTTAAATTTTGTGTGTGGCCGCTTGCAGTGTAGAATTATATCTTGGCTTACTTGGACTTTTCAATTACCCGCACGTGGCACCTCGTGTATTCAAGGTGACAGTAGTGGTGACTCCGCATGCTTATCCCTCACACTCATGCTGTAATCAACCGTAGCTATATGCTGAGAAGTGGAGGGTAGAATCCTGGGACGACGGCCGTCGGAGCCCTGGTCAAGCTCCGGCCGAAGGGTGCCTGTCTGCCTACCAGGCAGCGAGCTCCGCGACCACTGGCCATCTGGGTAAAATCAGTAACGAAAGTACGCAAGTGCCTTGGTGTATGCAATGGCACATGGTATTCCAAAGTATCCCACACATCATCGGCCCCTCAAAACGACCGAACCGATGTCTCGTTGCCATTCCTCCCGACTGTCGCTCTCCTGAACTGTGGTAACTATCCCGCTCCTGGAGAATGGGATAGGTAGGAAAACAAAAGCATGCTCCTTCATTGGGCGTATTCTAGACCTCTAAGTTCCTAGCAAACATTATCGGAGAGCTCTACAAATCCAAGCAATTAAGTGGAGGGCCGCTGGTGGAAGTCAGCACCAAGCAGCAGGCCACAGCATTCCTGAATCAGACACAAACCGCCGATCTCCACATAAAGCTCACGCCTCACCGCAGCCTTAATCGCTCTCACGGAGTGATTTCCCACCCCGAGTTAATGAACAAAACTGCAGCATTTTTGATGGCCTTCAACATCAGGGCGTAACAGCATGAGGCGCATAACCATATCCTGAAAATAAAAAGTCCCGACCAAACTCCTAAGTCTAACCCTTGACCGGTGAACACTTTCCCAATTCATCAAGGCAGGTTTTATTTGATGTCCGCTCCGGAGTTCGTCCTCAACCCGCGGCCCTATTGTAAGTACCAGCGCTTCGGGCACGGCACTAGCTCCTGCTGCAGCCTACGCACCTGCGCAAAGTGCGCCGAACATGACCACCTATGTGAAAACTGCAATTCACAGAGCTTCATCTGGCCGTGCTCTCAGGTTTCCGACCCGCCATACTCAGGGGTATGTGATAAACTTAATTTATAGAAGCAGAACACAAATGTAATATACAGAAGCCATCACCTTCCCGAAAGCACGGAAGATATTTCCAGATATCGCCGTAGTAACGTATGCCGACGCGGCTGGCTAATGTGCGGAGCGTCGTCTGGTTTTGGCGGGAACCGCGTTCAGCGAGAGTGATCTGGTGCCGCCTCCGCGCCCACTGGGCTGCTTCTTGAGCACCATCCGTCACCATGCCACTTCCCCAGCCGGCAGCAGTTGTGGAGGCGACCGTCATGTTGGGACAATGCCAATCCCACCATTTCTTCTCCACGTACCCCAAGCCCGCATGAGGAGACCCATGGCAACCCCCATTACCGCCGCACCGCCTGCGCCATGCGTGGAGCTCGTAATGGCCTCGTAGGTATAGAATAGAACACCCGAAAGGGTGCACAGTCCAAGGATCCCCTTCTTTTGGGAGCTTTGAGGGCACCCAGCGACGACATGGGTGTCGGGACGTTTCTGCGGACAGAAAAGGCTGAGCACACTCCTCGGGAGGGGTTGCCGTTATCTCCTGAAAATAATTAGCGTGCAATAGGATCGCCGTGCCGGCTCTCCTTTGGGCTGTTCCTATTTGCACAATAATATTTAGTGGTTTAATGAAGTTATGCTCTATTTATATCCCAGCAGGTTATCCCTTTCTAAGCTTTTATTTTGAAGCGATGGCAGATGCGGTGCCTGTCGTCAATGCGCATAACCCTGTCTGGGGTCTTCCCGCACAGATGCCAGAGGTCGCCTTATCAAAAGTTTTATGACACGCTAGGGAGCATGCCTCTTAAACCACAAACACCCCACATATTATCACACAGCGCACAACGCTGACTCACACCTTGACCTGGCTATTGGTTCTTTAGTTTTTTTTCCATCTCTTGAGTTGGACGTTGGCGTAAACTCATCTACAGTGACTACTTCCCTTCAGCATTAACGTACATAGGTTAAGGACCAAACAGCTCACACGTTCGTAAAAAGTTCAACGAAGCAAGAGCAAACTCGAATAGATTTGCCGAAACACCAAAACCTCACACACATTTATAACACTCATGAACATGGAGGAGGCAACAGAAATCGTCACAGCGCGATTCTTAGGCTCTACCGGAAAGTCCATTCCGCAGGTGTACAGGGCCTGGCACAACCCAATGTGGCCGTGGGGAAACGCCGACTGTAGGCGTGCGAGAGGGACCCAGAACAAAGCGTGGGCTATATTTCGTTTTTACTCCATCTGATTACCTAATATCTCTTATCCGAGCTGAACTTCTTGGAAAGCGTGTCTGCCGTAACGAAAAAAGCAACAGTTGTCCCACCGCCTTTACGACCGTAATCTCATACACAGAGGCACATAAAGTCTGAACACGAACGCGCAAACTCACAAGACAGCAGACACATTGCCATCCCCCTGGTAAGCACCAGAGCGGACACTCTTAAACATCACGCTAACCCTCTTACACGATACTTCTAACACGGGTCGAGTTCGGTAGACTACACACACACACACACACACACACACACACACACACACACACACACACACACACACACACACACACACACACACACACACACACACACACACACACACACACACACACACACACACACACACACACACACACACACACACACACACACACACACACACACACACACACACACACACACACACACACACACACACACACACACACACACACACACACACACACACACACACACACACACACACACACACACACACACACACACACACGCACGCACACACACACACACAGACACACAGTGATGAAGCATACAATGTCTTGTGAAAAGAAGCCCTTGCGTTACAACAGGTCTTAGTTTTAGTATGTTCCTTCACAACCCTGTCAGTGAATAACTATATTCTGGAGCTGTTTACCCGTAGTCAGGCATGCACCAGCATATTCAAATCAGCATCATTATTATCATTATCATGGACTTTCTAAATGTCAGTATTAGTAGTTGGCTTTTTATTAGAGGAGAATGTGTATCTGCGTATTAAAAGCTACATATTGGTGCTCTGGTTTCTGCTTTGATGTAAATTGTAGCCATCCATAACTGTTACAAACATATTTCTTTCTAGTGATCCATAGTTTTCCGTTTGCGATAACAAAACGTATGCGCGCAGTAGTAAAATCTCAAAGCACTTCAGATGGTTATCTGAGCAGAAACTGGGCGGCTTCCTGGGTGAAAGCCGTTCAAGGTGCTCGACAAAGTTCCAAGATGTTACAACGAATAGAACTGAAGAGCCATGAAAACGCAGGTGTTCTCGTAATCAATACAATAAAATACTTAAATGTAACAGATTGGTCTTGCAGAATATGTAAGTATCATTTAGGTAAGCAAATAATAAAAAGCAACAGTTCAGAACAGGTCGCCACAAAGAGTGAAAATTTGGGTTCGTTTTCACAAAGTAATTCCAAATAAACTGCGAAGAAACATCAAGGCTCACATAAAGGGCTAAGATTTGTCGATGTATATGCTCATCGCGTAGTTGACGAATGGCAACGTTTTAATTTAAACGATCTATTTGTATCTTCGGGCATGTACACTTCAGCACTAAACAAAACAACTCAAAACAAGATAGGATGAGTACATTAAAGGGCGGCGCCAAATTTTGTCACAACCAGCGCCATTGAGTGTCACACAGAGGAGTGTTCTCTTTGCCCTCCGCAAGATGGATCTTAACAATATATCCACTGCAATGCAACAGAAGTTTGTTGACTAGAAGTGCACTCCGACTCGAAGGCTTACGAATGCAGAACTTGAAACAACAGCAGGTGAAACAAAATGTGGTTTTTCGTATCACGATAACGGAAGGTCCTACCAATTCAGACTAATGATATGGATAAAAAAACCCCTAATATCTGGTAGCCTGACCTACAAAACAATTGTGTAGAAATTGGCAAAGCATTTTTTGGAAATCCTGCTTCCCTGGAATTTCTTATGCTGTTTTCTTCTCTGGCTTAACAATTTCTGCCGCACTTTCCACTACAAAGTTTCTGCGACCTGGCGGACTACGTTTAAGGCACAAGCACCTCAGCCTGTCTAGGACACTTCGATTACCGACAAAACTGGCATTTTGCGGCACGACAACCAATAGCAACTTGCAACTGTGTATCAAGAGTGAGCAAGGTGCTTTCATTTGTGAGATAATAACGCTGCATTTTTTCGTTAGTACTTGCTGCTAAGGAGATATTTACATTAGGTCCAGTAAAAAGTACGCAACTCCGTTTTTTTTCAGTGCGGTACCGATTTCTCACGCGCATGGCGCACTCTTGCGTATATAGTGTCCCAACGCAATCTTCAAATATTTTGAATTATATACCTTAAAAGTCACCCACGTACTGGATCGCCTAGCTAAAATGTTCGGTATGGGAGCTCATTTTCTTGCGGGCTAAGGGGCTTTTTAGAACAAACCCAGAAACCTCTTGATATGTGGCACAGTTCAGTGTTGGGATTAAATGCAGGGAAGTGTAACATTAACTCATGGTGAATTACCAAGCTTTGCCTGGTACCTTGAAGAAAATTGAACACTTTCAATATTTTCTGCAGGATTTGATTTCGGTGGCTGGGAGCCATTGACCAAAATCGGTGAAGCTTTCGCGGAGCTGAATATAACCGAGGGTCGATGGCTGGGAAGTGGAACCAGCAACTGCCTTCCGTACGGAGGGGCCCTATACGAACGCCTGCAGGCTATTGTAGACTGCCGAGAAGGCACAATTCCTGGCTGCAATTTTGTTGACAAGGGCTACGCATATAACCTGGACACGCAGAGCGTTATCGGAAGAGAGATCAGGTAAGTGGGGATTTTTTCTGGCCGCTGCCCTACTTTGCAGTTGTAGGCAGTGCAGTGAGTAATAGAATAATATAAATGGCTCTTTGACCATGGTTATGCTGAAAAAATAATACACATATTCATATGAGCCCTATCACAAATCAAAATCAAAGTATAGTAGTGCATAAACATACCTATAAGGATTAGGTGGCCCATTGAGGAAAAAATTAAAGCCGTTCCACTCCATGTGAAAGCCGTCGGAAGTGCAGAGCAGCAATTCGTCATAATGGGACGTTGCGCCGTTATTCGTTCACTGCTACCCGCCATCGCGCTCTTCGCCGCCCGGTCTCACTCCTCTCTTGATGAATAGGCAATTCAAATTTCCCGCCTTCGCAGTGCCCGCGCGCCTCTGCCTTAAACTACGCCAGCGATAGTTCTGTTGTTTTTGTGCTTGCTTTAATTTCATAAGCTGGGGCTGTTTTGCGCCATTTTGAACGAACAATTTTTGTTTTCTTGAGAGGCTGTAGCCTTTCTATGTCAATTCGAACGCGCTGTGTCCTTTTGCCTGGCCGCTGTTTTCACTTACTTTCGTAAACACCAACCTAATGAGTGTTGCCAACTAAATGAACGCGGGGCCGCCGGTTTCATACACGAGATTTTGCCTAAAATGTACCTGCAGTTTTCTTTGCGCTGAACAACGCGGAGATGTATGACAAGCGCAAGCAGTTCACGGGGTTTGAACGGTTATGATTATTTAAACCGCGTAGTTTTAGAAGCCTCAGCGTGACTCCGTGACGGTGGTACACCAGGCTAATTTGGGTCAGTTATCTCGCTGAGGCGCCTGATTCCGGCAGTCGCTTGACACCGGCCGTTAGCGACCTACGACGACAAGGCGAGCCCATAAAGTGCGCTGCATTTAAAAAAGCTGACGCCTGAAGCGGCTCCAAAGCTCTCATTAACCTCGACGTGTGAGCCTGCATCTGAAGAAATCCAAAGCGGGCCGATTGCGTAAGAACGCGGGGTGCACCGGCCTGGTGGTCGTTGGCTGGTACACCCTTCTTGGATGGTAACGCGGGTATGTGCCGTCCTGTCGTTTAAATAACTTACTCCGCCACAAAGCAAGGCTCTGTCTTCTACTTATCCCGGAGCCGAATGCATATTGTGCCGTACCAATACCAGCTTTCAGGTTCTCTGGTTAGAAACAAAGCTTTCTCGTTCACAACCAAAGGGTACCGCTTAGGTGTCCTCGTATTTTATATGGGCTCCCCTTTTAAACAAACTCGTCTTTCGGACAACTGTAATTTTGCCGTGTAATGGGCTCAAGAAGAGTACGGGAGCAGAACTGCCAATACGGAAGTATATGGCCACAGCTGTTACGCTTCCGCTGAAGTCATTTATACCTTTCTTACTACAAGCAAACAATGGCGCTGTGGTTCTACCTTGTTATAATTTTTCATTATTTTACTACCCGAGAGGTCATCGAATGAACGGTTTGAAAACAACTAGCAGGATTCGCTTGTCAACGTGGAAGTTGTAGCAAGCAGATTGTGGATTTAAATCTGGATCGGTGATATTTGCAAGATTTTTGGTACCGCTAGCGTAATAAAGTCAGTGCCAGTTTAGGGGAGCAAATACCGAATAATAGCTTTAAAAAATTGCTATGACTTAGCTTGGCTAGACCCGGTTATGCACATGCAATCCACCGAAGCCCAGTTTTCCTACCGAACGATATGGCTAGTGAAGCGTTCCGTATGCCGAGCACTAACTAGTACCGTGATTTCAACAGTTTCAGAAGCCGTCAAAGTCGAAATCGAGGCGTCCATTGCTGGCTTCATAGCTCGGCGATGTCATTTTTTTGCATCCTTACTCACGACGCTACCGGCTAGTGAAGTTTCCTGTTATTTACTAGTTTCAGCCTGCTGGTTTGAGCTCTCGTATAAGCGTTTCGTCTTTAATTCATTATCAAGCCGAGCAGCAGCTTCCGGGTGGCCCAACGCAACAGGTATCTGTATGTGCAACGGGTGAACTGGTGAGCGGCGAACAATGAAAAAACGCGTATTGTGGCTGTTAGTCTTTTACATGGCACAGCTATGCCGTTCTGGAACGCTGTTTTTTATTTACTTCTTATCGACTGGTACTTGCCGTATTTTGTTACAAGGTAACTTGAATCATGTCGTGAAAGATAGGGTACAATTTCACAAAGAGCATCCCGTAGGCTGCATTGTCTGTATGGTAGTTATGCTGTGTCCTGTCAAATGCCTGGCTAGCGGTGTTGGCTGCTGTGTACGCGCGATGGGCCTCAATTGGCGTGTTTCTGCGATAGTTGTATTTCACCCCACTATTCCTGATGCAATACAAAGAATATGCACTGTATTCAACGCGAATCTGTTTTGCTCTGCTAGCTGGGGATCCCTATTTTGTTTGTGGCTTGCATTTGTCTTTTGAGACCACAGGCAATCAAAAATTGCATCCTTAATACGTCATAATTTTAGTGCGGTAAATTATGCTGGTGTTTAGCATGCATGGTCTAACGAGTATTTTCTTCCTTTTTCTTATGCTATAACTCATTTAGGCGAAGTTCGCGTTAAAATTCTGTCAGTTTCGTTCTATAATTTTTTATCAATAAACAATCTTGCATTTTGACTTCATGGCCCTCTTAATTGCGCTTTAAAACACTTTTATTGCAGAATATCACTTTTACACTGAAGAACGACCAAAAGGTTCGGGTGCATTCGGGTTTTGTTGAACATGGAACCTGCAGCGGTGCATCTCGAAAGATTGATTTCGCGTATAATCATCGGGAGTTCAGAAATTACTGCTGAAATTTCCTAGATTTGCAACTCATTAAGGGTTATTTCTACTGCGAAACTGCGTTGTATTAAGTGGCAGTAGTGTACGAGCCATCTTCTAAATTTCTCAGTGGAACTTTTTTTACGCAGATTATCCCCTCATACTGGTCACAATATCACTGCACTTCGAATAACTTACACCAATGTTTCTGACGTTGCATAACCCTGTCGGCGAAAAACTGTATGGCAGTACACTAATGCTGAGTGAAATGTTCTTCTGTCGATTTTTCAGGCTTGGAGTGGACGCTGTCATCACGAACTACCCCAGCACTGCTCTGGAGGTATTGAAAGCGGGTGACATCGGGCGACTAGTACGACTGGCCCGTGTAGGGGACAATCCTTGGAAGCGGATTGTAGACTGAGATCCCCAGCAGTGTTAGATGTAAAGGTTCTTGCAACTGCGAGTAGCATACTTTTGAAATTCAATTTTTTATATAAGGGTGAAGACAAAGAGCTTTAAAACTGCTCATCCCAGTTTATTTCGGTGGATATGCAAACAGCCCATTAAATTGGAGGCGCTGATACGAAGGTTCGAAGTACGCTTCAGTGCGAGTCACTTTTCAGCCGCATTATATGGCTGCGGACCTGAAATGTATTTCTCCTTACTGTTTTCGCTAATAAAAATAAAATAAGACGATCCATATATGTGCGTGTGCCTTTTGTGGTGTTTTTGGCACAAATAAGCGGCCCATCGCCAGCTTGGTTCAGATACAAGTTTGGCGTCCTCTTATGTTAAGCTACACTGTGCGCCAGGCTTCATTGAAATCTGACTAACTTGCGTATACCCATAAAAGAACGGACATTTTTGGGATTTGGGAATTATGCCGTAAGCCGCAGCGCAAAGCGTTGTAGTTTACTTTGAGGGGCTCTTCGGCACGGAACGAACGTTTAAAGCACAGATCAGTAAAAAAAAACGTTTCTTGATTGCCTATGGTACACATTGTGTTTTAAAGAGTGATTCAAATTGAGCACCTGTCGATGTCATCTCAGGAGAGTGAAGTCTGCTTCAAACGTGTAATATGTACGAAGCATAATTCATTCTGACTGACTCCCTTCAGCAATCATCACAAATACTTTCAATTTTTGCCTGCTTCTGTTGACAGGTGGAGAGATGCTGTAATTACACAAAACGGCCAATTGGAACTACCAAGTACTTCTTTCTACGAAATACACCTTCAATTGAGCCTCAAATTGTCGACAGCCAACTCAGGTTTTATGGCATGGTCATAGCTTAGTATCCTATCGCTATTGCGCCCACAAACAACAGGGCGCGCTTGGAGTGAGATGCTTATGCGTTCGTTACGTCACGTCCTTCCTCTTATCCTCTACCACTAGATAACTGCGACCTTGGCATCAGAATTACACGTGATGCCTCCTTACCGAAACAATCACCCAGAGCAACTAGAGGTCTTAGGTAACAGGGAAAGTTCGATTTTTGGATTATATTCCTAATTCAATTAATTTAGCCCGTTTCCTGCACATTCCCAACAACTGAGCATAGAATTGGAAAAGCCTACGAAAGCGGTTGGAATGCCAAGGTAATGAGGAGGAGTACCTCCAGCTCTGCGGTGTTGCGAATGAACGTTTCACTCCACGGATGTGTTGCGTACAATTTATCCTATGAATACGTTTCTTTGGCCACATTGAAAACCGAACAGTCATCATGCACAATAAGTGTTCAGCTGCGTGTGTGCGTGATTGAAGAAAAAACGGTGCCATTCTTTTGCTCTGTTGATGTGCGGCAAGCGAAAAGCAGCAGCGTGTATTAAATGAAATGATCCCGGCGTTTGGAGGAGGTATCTAAAAAAAGTGTCTAAATTAATGCTCAATAACATCGGCAGAGCACAGAGGTTTGGGATAGGTGGCGAGGCAGTGGAAGTGGTAAGCGAATATATCTACTTAGGCCAACTAGTGACCACAGATCCCAACCATGAAGCCGAGGTAATTAGAAGGGTAAGAATTGGGTGGAGTGCGTTCGCTAGGCATTGTCAGATAATGAATGGCAGCCTACCATTGTCCCTGAAGAAGAAAATGTATGACAGCTGCATCTTACAGGTACTCACATAGGGGTCAGAAACTGGGAGGCTCACTAAGGGGGTTCAACTTAAATTGAGAACGACTCAGCGGGCAATGGAGCGGAAGATGATAGGTGTAACATTAAGGGACAAGAAGAGAGTGGAGTGGGTCAGGGTACAAACACGTGTTAAGGACATATTAGTAGAGATTAAGAAGAAGAAATGGACGTGGGCAGGACATGTAATGCGAAGGCAAGATAACCGCTGGTCATTAAGGGTAACAGAGTGGATCCCTAGAGAAGGCAAGCGTTGCAGGGCGCGGCAGAAAGTTAGATGGGGAACTGAGATAAATACGTTTGCGGCGATAAATTGGGCGGAGTTTGCGAAGTACTGCAAAAGTGGAGATTTATGGTAGGGGCCTTCGCCTTGCAGCGGGCGTAGATATCCTGCTGCTGCTGCTGCTGATGATGATGATGATCTAAAAAATAACACAAGCCTTGGGAGTCCACGTAAAAACCGCTAGCTCTACTGCGGCGACGGACCGAGAAACGCTGAAGAGGAAGGGCGACTTTTCTTAAGCACTGGGACGTTAGGAAGCATTCCGGACTATAATTCGATTTTTGCACATTTGCGGCAATGTGACACAGCAATGATTAATAAACCTTTGACTGGAGCAGCGACCCAAGGGACGCTCTTTTAGGTGAAGGTAAGCACGGTAGCATTGACTGATTGCTGGATGCGGAGACGTAAACAAGGAACGTGATAGCACCGGAGCCAAATACAGTGCAACTGACTTGACTTTATGATTACCCCGGAAATATTATGAGCGGCGGCTGAGAACAGATTGGCAGCCAATAAGCCGTTTTTATAAGGTCAAATGAATTACATTATCTGGTGTCTGCACAACATAAGTCGGTGTTAAAGGTGTCCTGGAGCTGTTTCAAACCACGAATACGAAATACAAACCTAACGGCTGTACTTCTCAGAGGTGGTTTACTCCACAGGACATTCATTGATTGTGTCCACTGGACCGTTTTGAACGATTTTCTGTCGTACGCATCGGCTTCTGTGCATGCCGTGAAGCCAGCTGGCAAAGCGGGGTTTATTTAAAAAAAGTAGCAGTGACTTAGTTTGGCTATGCCTGGATATACGCAGCGTGAGTCAAGGTTTAGCTGGCTGTTCTTGGCTTCCCTGTGTGCTCTAGGATTAGCTTAATCATCATGCTTACCGCTGCTTCAATGACACACAATGTGTACGCATTATGTAACACATGTATGTTTATCAAGCTACTCCGACGCAGCGTAGCCAATCGCTCCACAGCTAAGCTGGTTCCACAGGCGCAAGCCGATGTTTCTGCGACGCATGAGCCATCGGTCCCACACCCGCCCACTTCTCGCATGATCATCAAGTGGAACGGGCCGCCACGTGCCGCGCTCGCGCAGAACGGTGTTGCATCGACGCACGAGTCATCGGTTCCACACCCGGCCACCCTCGCATGACCATAAAATGAACCGAGCCACCACATGCCGTGCTTGCGCATCACGGCTCTCAAGGACCCACGCGAAACTGCTCAACCTCGGCCAGTGTAGCTCAATCTACAAAAATCGCCCTGGCCTGCCTCCGTCCTGAGCAACCGGAACTGCAGGTGCAAGAGATTAAACTAAGTGATTGCTACGCTACCGCTGCTTTTTTAGCCTCATCCAAAATTTCAGTTTGGTGCAAAATCTTTTTTTAACGAGTGGTGCGACACGCTTGACAATACCCCAGAAAATCACGAAGAATGGCTCCGGCTTAGCTCAGCTAACTCTCGATACGGAAAGCGAAAGCTTCGTTTACCCTGGTTTGCTTCCGGCGGTTTTCGAGCGGTACGGCTCGCATCTCCGGAGTCTGCGAGGCTAGCTTCGTGCGCTTAGCATTCCCGACCGTCTCCGTGAAGCAGCTCGCTGGGAGATATCCCCGGGTGGACAGGCGCCTTGACGACGACGGCTCAAAGTCTCCTGCTCCCGCGAACCGCTCGGAGAAGACTGAAGGTTTCGCTCACATCCGTGGCCAAACTCGCACTGACTAGGCGAGTGCGGGAAACTTGTTACCCAGGCGCACTGTGGGTCAGGTGGTCAGCGGGCTACCCAAATGCGGAGAGCGCATACGCCAAGCCGGCGACGCAGGATAGTGCACGCGGCGAAGGCCACAGAGTTTCTTGATAAGTATTATCATCGTTACGACACAGGAAGCCAGCTACAACCTTACACGCATTATCACGGAGTGTGCAGTAGAAGTCGGGGGCACTATGGCTAGACAGGATACTGGTAAACTTTCACAGGAGACGAAAGATCTAATCAGGAAACGGCAAACCATGAGAATCTCTACCGCAGCTGACAGAATAGAACTAGCGGAGCTTTCGAAGTTAATCAATAAGCGTAAGACAGCTGACATACGGAAGTATAATATGGAGAGGATCGAATACGCTGTAAAGAACAGAGGTAGCCTGAAAGCAGTGAAGAGACGTCTTGGCGTGGGGAAAAATCAGATGTATGCACTTAAGGATAAGCAAGGCAATGTCATCACAAATAGGGATAAAATAGTCACAGTGGCCGAGGAGTTCTATAGATATCTGTACAGTAGCCGGGACATACAGGATAATGCCGAACGAGACAGTAGCTCTGAGGAGATAGACATCCCACCAGTAACGACCAAAGAAGTAAGAAAGGCTTTGAAAGAAATGAAAGGGGGCAAAGCACCAGGTGAGGATCAGATAACAGCAGACCTCTTGAAGGATGGCGGCGAAATTGTACTTGAAAAACTGGCAAACCTGTATACGCAATGCCTAATGACCGCAATGGTACCGGAATCTTGGAAGAACGCGAACATCATCCTAATCCATAAGAAAGGCGACATGAAGGACTTGAAAAATTAAAGGCCGATCAGCTTACTGTCAGTCGTCTACAAGGTATTTACCAAGGTAATCGCTAACCGAATCTCTGCAACCTTAGATTTCAGTCAACCTAAAGAACAAGCAGGGTTCCGTAAAGGTTACTCAACAATGGACCATATTCACACGATCAATCAGGTGATGGAGAAGTGCGCTGAGTATAATGAACCCCTATATTTAGCCTTCATAGATTATGAGAAAGCATTTGAGTCGGTCGAAACCCTAGCAGTCATTCAGGCATTACGGAACCAGGGGGTAGATGAGCAATACGTAAGAATACTAGAGGATATCTACAATGGGTCTACAGCTACCATCATCCTCCATAGGGAGAGCAGTAAAATACCTATAAGGAAGGGTGTCAGACAAGGAGACGCAATCTCTCCAATGTTATTCACAGCATGCTTACAAGAAGTATTCAGAACGTTGGATTGGGAACAGGTGGGAGTAAGGGTTAATGGAGAATACCTCAGTAACCTCAGATTTGCTGATGACGTTGCCTTGCGAAGTAACTCGGGGGACGAATTGCAAAGCATGCTTTCCGCACTGGGCGAACAGAGTAGAACCGTGGGCCTGAAAATTATTATGCAGAAAACTAAAGTAATGATCAATAACCTCCGGACAGCACAGCAGTTTTAGATAGGTGGCGAGGCATTGGAATTGGTAAGCGAATACATCTACTTAGACCAAGTTGTGACCCCAGATCCCAACCATGAGGCAGAGATAATTAGAAGGATCAGAATGGGGTGGGCTGCATATGGCAGACATTCTCAGATAATGAATAGCAGCCTACCATTGTCACTGAAGAAGAAAGTGTATGACAGCTGCATCTTACCGGTACGCACCTACGGGGCAGAAACTTGGAGGCTCACTAGGAGGGTTCAACTTAAATTGAGAACGACTCAGCGGGCAATGGAGCGGAAAATGATAGGTGTAACATTAAGGGACAAGAAGAGAGCGGAGTGGGTCAGGGAGCAAACTGGTGTTAAAGACATATTAGTAGAAATTAAGAAGAAGAAATGGACGTGGGCAGGGCATGTAATGCGAAGGCAAGATAACCGCTGGTCATTAAGGGTAACAGAGTGGATCATTAGAGAAGGCAAGCGTTGCAGGGGGCGGCAGAAAGTTAGATGGGCAGATGAGATCAAGAAGTTTGCGGGGATAAATTGGTCACAGTTCGCACAGGAGCGAGGTAATTGGAGAATAATGGGAGAGGCCTTTGCCCTGCAGTGGGCGTAGATAGGCTGGTGATGATGATGATTATCATCGTGGTCATCAGCCTATCTACGCCCACTGCAGGGCAAAGGCCTCTCCCATTATTCTCCAATTACCTCGCTCCTGTGCCAACTGTGACCAATTTATCCCCGCAAAGATGTTGATCTCAGCTGCTCATCTACCTTTCTGCCACCCCCTGCCACGCTTGCCTTCTCTAGGGATCCAATCTTTTACCCTTAATGACAAACGGTTATCTTGCCTTCGCATTACATGCCCTCTCCACATTTATTTCTTCTTAATTTCTACTACTATGTCCTTAACACGCGTTTGTTCTCTGACCCACTCGCTCTCTTCTTGTCCCTTAATGTTGCACCTATCTTCTTCCTCTCCATTGCCCTCTGAGTCGTTCTCAATTTAAGTTGAACCCTCTTAGTGAGCCTCCAAGTTTCTGCCCCGTAGGTGAGTACCGGTAAGATGCAGCTGTCATACACTTTCTTCTTCAGTGACAATGGTAGGCTGCCACAGTCATTATCTGAGAATGCCTGACGAAACCACTCTACGCCATTCTTATCCTTGTAATCATCTCTGGTTCATGGTACGGATCCGGGGTCACAACGTGGCCTAAGTAGATATAGTCGCTTACCATTTCCTCGGCCTCGCAACCTATCTCATACCGCTGTGCTCGCCCGAGGTTACTGACCATTAGTTTAGTCTTAGTAATTATACCAGAGGGGAAATGCACCTTAGAATCCATGTCGTCCTCGGGAGTTATGGGAATACCACAGGTTTTGGCTTCGGCTTGGCGTCACAATTGCATTCTTAAGCGCTCTTTGGGATTTGCTTTCTTCACTATGCATTTAGACGTGTACGAGCTAGGAGTTAGCCTACATCCTTCGCGTCCTGTGGTAGCCGTGAGCAGTGGGAACTGCGGGTTCAGTGAAAGAGCAGGCTGTACGTGTTCGTACCTGTATAGGGTTGTTCATGGTGGATTCGAAGGAATGTTTGACTGAGTAGTTAGTATCCCGTCGCGAAAGCTGTAGCTCACGAAAAAAGGAAACAAAACCTACTTCGGCGAAGGCACGACACGACAGATAAGGGCGCCTGTATCCGTCGTATATCGTCTTCATCTGCTACTGTTTACGCCACGTTTTCTTTTTTCTTCAAGTGTGAACAAACTCGTTCAGCAACCACTTTAGTTAATCTGTAGCTGACGGTCGGTGCAACGGTTCACTACGAAGGCGACGTTTTCATAGGCACGCTCAAAAACATTTCCAAGTTCAAACAACTTGCTAGTTGACATAACGGCAAAATTAATAAAATGAGGTCCAGTGTTCCCCCCCCCAAATAATAATATTGTTGTTAACTACTAGCTTGGCCTGAAAAAAAAATAGGCGCACCCGTTGCGGCAGAAATACGCTTTATTTCCTTTTTCGTTAGCTTTAAAACAGCCTGTTGTATTTTTCTCCTATATGATAACACACTAATCTTTCCGTTTACGTGGCCCTGTGCTGGAATATTTCGCCTTCCAAAACGCTTCGTCCACAACCATGATGAAACAAAGGCGGCTGCATGGTGTAATGGAGGCCCATTACGCCACAGACGGCCTTGATACGAGCCGCATGGACGCTAGCGCCAAATTCCTCTCCAGTGTATTTAGTACGAAACTCTATGACAATGGCGGAGCTCCGCGCAGATGGTCGCATGATGCGTTACGAAGGCTTTGTCGCAGCTGCGGTCAGATTGATTGATTCATTCATTGGCTGTTTATTCAAGGAGGTCACAAGACCCTGAAAGGGATAGGGGATAGTGGGAAAAGAAAAGAGGCATTCAAATAAAAGTTATCAAAAACACATTTGCACTTGTTTTACCGTTATAAGGGCAGTTCGCACTTGTCACAAAAACATTGACCCGGAGATAAAATTGTTGGTGACAGCGAAACTGAGCTGACTAGGTTCGTAGAGCTGTAATTTAAAACCACAGGTGCCTCCGACTTGTCAGTGCTGCGAATCGTTCAAGGATGCCGTTACCGCGATTAGGCTGCAATGCATGCCACAAGCACTCTTTTTGCATTGCCCGAGCAGAAGCGGCCGACTACAATGACAAACACCCGCCGTGGTGGCTCATTGGCTAAGGCGTTGCGCTGCTGAGCACGATGTCGTGGGTTCGATTCCCGGCCGCGGCGGCCGTTTTTCTGATGGAGGTCAAAAGCAAAAACGCTAGTGTGTACGAGATTTTGGCGCACGTTAAAGATCCCCAGGTGGTCAAAATTAAGCCGGAGCCCTCCACAACGGGCCGCCTCATCGCCTGCGATTCGTCGGCGCGTTAAACCCTACAATCAATCGACGATGGCAAGGAAGCCATGCAGTCGGAACTTCAGGCTGCCCTTTCAAGCCTAAAGCAGTTTTTGCCTGCCTTGAACGTAGAACTCTCCCCACACAAGACAGAATTTGTCAACGTCAACGGTAAACACAATACTGATCTGTCTCACCTTTCATTTCGGAGAGACTCAACCCTAAACGAAACCGTCCGAATTATCGGTCTACCACTGAGCAGCGGCAATAGCCCACAAGCATGGATTCGGGCCCTCCGTACTCGGGCCCTCCGTACCACCTGGCGTGCTACGATGCATCTTAATACTCGCATCTCAAGGAAGTACGGTGGTTCACTACAAGCCTCATGTCAAACTGTCGCCGGAGCAGTGGACCAAGGCCGGGTAACGTATTGTTTTGCAATGTAGGACTTGAGCCACCGATATCTGCGCGATTTGGAAATAGAAATCGTATATGATCCGCACCATCACGGCACTCCCTCGACACACCAGTAATGATATTGTAACCTGGCGGAACAGTCAATGACTCGAACGATGGTTGAAGGATGAGGAACAATCTATTTACAGAATTTACAATGCGGCCATAACATCGCGCGCTGGGAGCCAGCCACTCCTTTGTAGTCCTCGTCGTCTTCTGTGATGAGCCGCGGCAGTATAGGGCACTGGCCGCCTAGGTGTCCCGTGACAATATTTTAGAGTTGGAATCCCTATTCCCTCGCTACGACAACTCATAGAGGAAACTCAGCGGAGTTTTCAAATGCGCCTCGAATGCGTGCCTCAAGTACCAGAAATCCTAATTATTCAGCAATCTTAAGCAATCACAACAAAGAAAATGTTTTACATTATGTGTGGTCTTTAGGCTACATAATTCTTTTCGTTTTCGGCTTCACTGTACACTTGAACGTTGGCACTCGTTTCTTCCGCTGCAACAAAGAGGCGGCCTTTTAGCCTTCAACATAGAGTTTGTGCTGCCTCCGGTACTAGCACCACAATGTGCCCTGGTTGGCACATAGTGGATAGTAAATGCTATAGCAGCGTCACCGCCATATTGAACCTGGAAATGTTATAATTGCCGTGGCAACAACGCGAGGCTGCGGAGTGGGCGGGGAAGTGACGTTCTCACCCTCTAGAGACTTTTGAGTCCACCACCCTCCACCCGCCCCACCCCCTTCCACCCTTGGGCCAACTCCGCTGCGACCGGCACGCCGCTAACGCAGCCACGCCAGACCGATGTACGCTGCCTGGCTAGTAAAGATGACAGCTGAAATCGTATTTCAACACTTTATTCGCATTAAGTGCGCAAGCATGACTTGCGGCGAGAAATACTGATGCACGATGCAAAATAAAGTAGTCATCAAACACAGCGCACGCTCTACACAATTCCTGTTCTTCAGCTCATGTTCACGACATACGAACGAGTTTCTCTCCTTTAGCGACCACGAGACAAAAACACTTATTTTGCGGTTCGTCCTGTTGTTCTGGTCTTTTTGCACCGTAACGTCCAAGAAAGCACACACGAGAAATCTGGCACTAGGTGAGGCGCGCGCGTTCGCTTTTTGCCTTGCAGCACTGCTGGCAGTGGCAATAGCTATCGTCATTGGGGATAGTTATTGCGTAAGCCCACCGCCAGTCGCGCCTGCCGAAAGAAGAAGTTGGAGGAAGAGCGCGTCCCAATGGTTGCCAGGATTAGGAGCGCAATAATTGAATCGAAACAAGCAAAAACTAACATTGCTCTGCTGCAACGCAGGCAGGAACAGTCGGGTGTTCATGTCGTCGTCGGATGCCGCAGGAGTACCCGAAGGATCGGGCTTCTCAGACCGCATAACATTTTGTGTGCTCTCTGCCTAAGCCGCCACGCCGAGGGCATCAGCGGCGCCACGGGTGAGGCAGGCGGGGTGGCGGGAGTGGGAGCTGCTGCGGTTTTCTCTATGCGAAGCGCCTCGGTACCGGTGGTAAGAGGCAAGCAGGAAAATCGGCATGGGCCTCTTCGGTGTTGCCACCCCAACTACCGCGGGTTTGGCCTGCTGCGTGGTGACGGATGCCGGTGCCGAAAACAGCCTAGCCTGGTGCGGTAGTGGGATAAAGCCAGTCGGATTGCACTGTGTCACTGCTGCTGCTACCAGACGCCCCTGCGCCCCTCTCCCACCCCCTTCGAGCTGCGTGGGATCACCTACCCAGGGATAAAGAGACGAACCTCTTTCGCGTCTCCGGGAAGTTGATCTCTGTTATTTTGTTATTCATGTATATTTTCTATTTGGAATCTTTATTATGTCCGCCAGTGTGTCTGGTGTTGTCCCCGGCATTTGGCACAAGTTGTTGGGAACACAGTTTTCAGTTGGATGGTCTTTTGCGAGGACCGAAGTCCCGGCACTTGTACCACATTAGGAGTTGGCGTTGGGAAACTTTGACAACTTTGCAACTGCTGGTTACATATCAGTTGTGGATTCCTCCGGTCTAACATCCACAAATTTTTCCTCCAGCATTGCAACCATAGCCTTGAAGTCATTGTAGTCGCACTTTGGGAAATGTTCGTCCATCTGAAAAAAAGCAGTATGGTGTAAAATAAACTTCAAGTACTTCAAGTACTTCAATTAGTGCACAAAGCGCACAATTTGATAAAATAAACTTCAAAACTTCAAAATAAACTTCAAGTACTTCAATTAGTGCACGAAGCGCATAATTTGATAAAGAAACCACATTCTTCTTATTATTAAGTGGTAGTCACACATAACAAAACGAAAATTCTCTGACGTTTGAAGGTTTTCCTTGTAGCCGCATTTTTCATAAACCAATGTGCAACTAACATAATAGCGCATTAACACTGCAACCGCAAAAAGGTGTTTTATTAAAATTTTGATGGGACGTAGTCACCATCCCGAATATAAACTGCCTGTTCCTGCCGCAAAGAAGATGGCTGTGACAGAATCTATCTTCATAGACGCCTCAAAGTAGCCAGAATTTAAGTGTACGCTCTAGTGTCACGGGCAGTGCAGTATGTTGCGCTAAGTGTAACTGCGCGATTGGTTTTTATTGGTGACGTTTCGACCAGGCGTTATTGCAGACTAACGTTTTTTTGCCATTTTTAAGTGCCCGGAAAAAGGCTGTGCTGGGCGTGTGCGGAAGCCTATTTTACCGAATGGAGGGTATTTGCTTAAAAGGACTGTCAATGGTACAAATAAAGATGTGCATGTGCCGTTATAGGTAAACGAAACGAGGATTTGAGAATATCACGAAATATTTATCTTACTGGCTTTATGACAGCCCCTACTTGCTAACAGGAAGCTTTTTCTATTATGGAAAACTTTTAGACGCAGGTCAATGTGGCCAGGCAGATTCCGGGAGAATGAGTTCCCGTAAACTTACGAGACCGTGTTAGAACTACTTTAGCGGCCCCTGCATTGAAGTCCAAAAATAAGTGATATGTTATTTGTCTGAAGCTACGTTGCACTGGTAAATTAAGTGGCCTTGGGCAAAATTTATTTTCCTTTGGTATTTGGCATGCAAGCGTTTTATGTAATTTAAAAACTGATCATGAAGCACATATTCTTGCAGTGATATTTTTAATAGTGACTTGCATTTTTACTGGTTAATAGAAGAGCATTTTTCCGCTTATTCTTACCACCTCTAAGAGGGAAGCAGAGATCATAACATAGGACAGCATAACATACAAAGTTGTGTGGATTTGGTATCTTACAAACAATATATCGAGGCTTGTACCGGGCTCTTGTTCCGGATTGACCAACTGCGGTTTAAGTGTTCTTTTTCTTACTAGTTAGGAGCTACTAATAGCGAGTAAGATCCTGCTTTCTCCATTCACATTGTGGTGTCATCGTTATTATTCCAATTATAGGGGGCAAACCAGGAATACTATTACGACCTCGCTTCCTATGACCGCTGCATTATCTTGTGCTTCAAACTCCAATAAGAAGTGTGTAGAAGGTCCCACTACAGTGTTTGACTATGAAACCCCCGTCGGCATATACAGTCGCCGACCGTTCTTTCAGACTCGACGGAACCCGCCGATAAGTCCGAATAATCGGTAGTCCGAAAAAACGGGTTCACTGAAAAAAAAAAACCTTTATTGGCCCAACGGCTGGAAAAACGTACGTACGCGCGTCTGTACACACCCAAGCCTACGCGCGACTGAGTCCGCCTCTATTTTCTCCATCATTTGTTCGTCACTGTAGGCAGACAGTAGCACTGTTAGGGCTCGCGCTAGATCAGTATTAGATGCCTCTGGCGTTGATGGCATGTCATTATCGGAGTCGCTGCCCATCTCCGCCGGTTGGAGGACCTGGCGTACGATGTTGTCATCATCCAGCTCGACACTCGGCAGGATGGCATTATCGATGTTGGTGAAATCTTCAAACGTAGCCGCTCCCACATCGACACCGCTAGCACAGGGGTCATCGAAAATGTCGGATGCTGCGGCAGGCAGCATCTCAGCTGTCGGGTTCTGGACTGTGTGACTATCCTCGTCCTCACTGCCAACCACAAATCCCGCATGCCGACAACAGTTGCAGAACGTGTCCTACGTCACTGCCCTCCAAGCATCAGACAGGATGCTGATAGCCGACAGCACGTCCACAACGTAGCTTCCACACATAGCAGCACACGATTCAGAAGGCGCGATCGGTAGTGCAGCTTACAGGTCTTGATGACACCTTGGTTAATGGGCTGCAACACACTTGTGGTATTCGGCGGCAAAACTTACAAGGTGATCGCTTTTAGGTTGCTGATGTGCCCGTGGGCACCACAGTTATCAACGATCGTAAGCACCTTGCGTTTTTGTTGCTCGTAGTTACGGTCGAGCTTCCACACGCACTGCTCAAAGAGGTACTGCGTAATACAGGCCTTCGAATTCACTTCGTACCAATCTGGGAGCGAGTTCAGCCCTTTAAAACATCTCGGGTTTCTTGATTTGCCTATGACGAGGAGTTGCATAAACAATTGCATAAACAACCAAGGTCCCGATCCCCTAATTCTTGTTGCCAGCAGCTGTCAGCAGAGCAGAGGAAAGTAATCAGGAGCGCTACCGTTATTCCGCTTACTGAGGCTGGCGCTTGGGTTGACTCTACGGGTGACTAAACCGGTCACTACAGTGTCGACTGGTAGCATTATCTGACTATTTCAGAGAAAACTTGCATCACAACCTCTGCTAATGATATCGCATTGGAATAATAGGGAACTGGCATGCAGCTCCTCAACACAAACAGTTTCTTTTCCTTTTGATATTGAGTGGAGGGATCAGTCTTGTGATGAACTAAATGACAACCCCACTGTTAATAGTGTACACTGGCTGGCGTCTCCATTTCTGGACAAAACACACAGGGAAAAATGCACAATTCCAATCATGATACCCAAAATATACAACTCGCTCTACTGCCGCTTTCGAATAAAATTTACAGTGCCGCATAAACGACAATTGGGATCTCTATTTATTATGAGGGGTGCTACTCTCCACCACCCCGAACTGAAGACGAAAGTGGGATTGCTAGTCAATAAATTTTTGTGGCACAAATCATTTGCGAACAGAGAGGTTATTGGTAATTGCATTTTACTTCCTTAGGTGGTGATGTGATATTTGGTGAGTGGAATATAACCTGTCATGGCGAAGTAGTTTTCACTTTTTTCCCTTTTCCACTTTTCACTTAGTTTTCCCGAAGAGGCTGTAGCGAACAGTGAACAAGGAACATAAATATTTTTTGAAACCGCTATGGTATTCTTATAGACAGTTTGCTTTTTCGTCCTATCAAGAGAGGGGTACAAGACATACAATTTGTGACGGAATCTAAACGTACTTCATACGGTGTAAATCTCCCATTGAGTAAAGCGCGGTTCAGCTGCATTTTGTATATTTGTTGGTCGTAAATATGGTGAAATTTGTAATATGATTATACAACCAGGCGCACCTTGTGAGCAATGGTCTGCACATCTTCTGGGACCGGAATCTTCAAGTTTTCCATAAATTTTACAGCCCATGTTTGGCAGTTGTTCGCAATTGGATCATAGCTCCCACAGACAGACATTCGCTGCATGACTCGGTCAATTTGCTCGGTGCTGATTTTGAAAGTGCCCACGCATATCTAAAAGAGAAGTATTGGTGAGTTTCTCAGCTAATTTTGGTTCTGCTGGTGATCAATAAGAGCAGTTGCAAACGTATTAGCAGGTTTCGGTGCCCTTTGCTAATTAGCGACGCATGGCAAACTCTGACAACAAAAATGAGCCGGAAAAAATGAAAAATTTTGTTCCATATAAATACGCGGATTCAACTTAATAATCCTACGTTGTTTATTGTTTATTCGGAGTTTCGTGTTTTCCAATGATTGCGCACACTGAAAGTTGGTTCTTGATGAGTCGCATTGGATGAGGCCTCCCTACCTCGTGTAAACAGACAACATCGCTGATAGCGAACAGCTAAAATGTAGTCGTTTCAGCCTCCTTTGTGGAACCTAGTTACTTTTGTTAAATGACGTCATCAGCTTTAGCAGTGTTGAAGCCCAGTTTGAGTGATAGAATGTTCCTGTGGTCAAATATTCTCCGCCATGGCCAGACATTCAACCTGCCAATACCCATCGAGTCGGTACGCGCAATTGTTATAAAAATGAGAAAAGCTAAAAAGCGCGGCATGATCTTTCTTTGCCTTTCAGACTTGACGCCACGATTCTCGGCAAACCCTTCTCCCCTATCATCTCATTTCTCTTGCACATGCGACAATGTTGTCGAGTTTTGTTGTTCGGGTGGAGATGTAATATTGATGTGGCACCTTATCAATTGTTGCCAGACAAGGGGACACTGTTTAAGATAAAATTACTCGTCAATATATCTTTGCTATCAGGGCACACATTTTTTTTGCAGAAATCATATCTCGTTTTTTGCGGTATTTGAAGTTTTCTGTATTTTTTGTTTGGTTCACGTGCTTGTAATGTATAATAGGTATCTAAATTTCATTGTGCGTTACGTTTCTTCGGATACTCACGTTGCAGGAAACTTTTATTATTCAAAATATAACCATGCAAATACGCACACATGGGTTTGTCTGATTTAAATGCAAGTTAGAGCTTGAGAATGACTTGGCTAATAAACGGGCATAACAAAAACACGAAGCGCAGGATACCTTTCAGTTGTTTTGGGTGCCGCTCTAGGTTACGCAGCAAAGCCTGTATTACAGCGTGTTATCAGTCCTTTTTATTTGTACTGATAGGTAGTATAGTGTGTATATTACAATGCTTGCAAAAACACTAGGATAAAAGGGGCGGATAGGTTAGTTGGTGCATTTAGGCTTTGTTCGCGCATGGAAGCATTCGTTTTTCTTTCTTTGTGTGCATGTGTACTTTTACCTCTGTATTTTCTGAGACCCAGGCGCTACCATTTCCCTGAGCAGTTTTCCGCCCTATTCCTTTTTATCAAAGAAGCTTCACGTATCATAATATTTTGTATAATTTGCAATTCTCCCTTTTACTGGAAAAGCAAAATAATCCGAAATTATTACGCCTTAGATCTATTCAACAAAAAATTGGTTTACCACAGTGTTTGAAACGGCGATAGTGTGGCAAGGCAAAACGGTACGTCCCGTTGGCTGCACGCTATTGCAAGTTGGCTCGACTAGAGCAGTTTAACGAGACATACCGTCACAAGATCCCTGTTGTCATGCTGCACCTCAACATCGACCTTTCTTCTCAGATGGATCACCCACATGAAACTGAGATTTTATTCCGCTTATCAATTCCATTTTTTTAATCCTTCGTGCGAGGTTACTAAAAATCTCAGGACCCACTGCGTTGGTGTAATCGGCCTATAAACGTCTGACTGCTGCACCTGTTTCATCTCCTAGTTTCTGACAAACTTTAAAATGCTGCATGTAGTTTTGACGGTAACTCAAAAAAAAGAGAAGAATTGAACTAATGGCTGAAAATGCGCCGGTCGAGTTTTATGCTGTACGCGAAGAATGCTAATTACCGCGCGTTAACGTTTTTTCCCCAAACATATCACAAAGTCTGAATTCAAGAGGGCACTCATTTTCGTATTTTTGAAGTTCACATTAAGCATCTAGCAAATATAATGTATCTAACTTTCAAGTGCGTCACTTGTTTTCTCATCTCACTGGTACAAAGTGCAAACCCTCCGAATCTATTTACGCTTACTAGTGACACGCAGATGTCTTTCAAACTGTGCACCAGTTCATTAGTTCACCTCAGTTCACCAGCGCAATCCTCAATTGTTTTGGGAATCTCAAAAACCTATGGTAATTTTTTATATCAGAGAAAAGGGCTTTAATGCGTTGCAGCGCATTCGGTGAGATGTCAAACCCACAGCTCAAAATTTTGATGAAGGTGTTTTAATAATTTGGCGTCACGTAGGAAAACCTTGAGTCGCAAACAAACTGCAGTGGCGGCTGCGACAAATTTGGCGTGTTCCCGACTTCTGCAAAACATGTATGAAGCAGAAAGCAAATTATCTGGGTGCGCAAGCCCGAAGTGCCACATAGGGCACACAAAGCAACCAAATCAAAACAACTGGGATTACCGCTTTAAAGAACAGGACACACGTAAGAGAAAACGGACAGGACTGGCGCTACACAACTCTCCCTGAGGCACAGAATAAAACAGATCTTCTACATCCACTGAAAACCCATAGCTAACAGAGGGACCACTTTGAAAGAAACGAGTGACCACTTCCGAATTCTTTGTGGCGTACGGGTCCTTGACAGCTAACTCATTCAAATGTTTTACAAGAAAGCCGCTGACACATTTCTGCCAAGTGCCCCTCTCGCTAACAATGGTACGGAATGGCACATATACTTTGTGTGTTTTTGCTGAGAAGAAGACCTTTCGAGCACTACTTTTACTGTCAGTAACACACTTCGCTAATCTGGTAAGCTGAAGCTCCTTGCACATAGCAGGCGCCTTGCTTTTCTTCCTCGTCGCACTTGCTTTCACAGTAACAAAGTTCTTCTTTACGGCCTGTGACGCTTTCTCTGAGAACGTCCCACTCGGCACGACAACAAAACCTCCTTCTTTGTCAGCTTGCATTAGCTGCAGGTTGTTGTCCTTAAAGGAGTACTGACACCAAATTTTGAAACCTAAAAAATGATATAATTGGCTTCAGTAGTTTGTACAGATGCCTCACAGAAATTTTTGCAGCGATCCGAGGCCGGAATCACATCTAAAATCGATTTTGATTGTCCAGGCCGCGAGCTTCCACAAATCGGCAGCACTAGCGCAATCGCTTTCGGCGTGACGAAGCATTGGCCTGCGTGTCTGGCCGGTTCAGGGTGACGTCATATAGTCGTTTACAAAACCGGAAACGATATTCTGCGCTGCTGTTGTGGGTGGTATTCGTTTGGGCAGGAGACGTGGGCGTAGCTGTGTGAGCAATGCTTGTAGACGTTGCGTGTTGGACGTCTTTGCTCTTCAGTTTGTTGCCGGCGCATGGTGTTCGGCACTGGTGCCGAATACTGCGCGATGTCGACGGGCAGGCGCCCAAGTTGTGCTATGGCAAGCTCGCGGTATGCGAAGTACTGCTCGTGGAAGCCTGTCTGAGCAAATCGACGACGACGCCGCTTAGTATCGTGGCGACTATTTGATCGCTGGTATCTGTACAACTGCTAATGACCATCCCTTACACAACTTTTCACCACACTATCATCCCCTTTTTCGCATATGAAGCTTTATTTTGGCAAAAATTTCCGTTTCAGTGATCGGTATATGACCAAGACATCTGCCGCGGCTTGTTTTGATTCTAGCGCGCAGGTGGTGCCATCTTTCGGCCGCTCGCCGCACTGTGGTGCCGGCAGTGCTGGGTCGGAGCGCCGAACCTCCGCTTCCGGTCGGCGTAGGCTTACCATCGCGGCAAATATCTGAACGCCACTTATAAATTCAGCGCTGATAACAACTCCTAGCACAATTTTCAACACACTAACATCTACTTTCTCGCATGTGGAGCTTCGTTTTCGCGATCAGATTGATTAGAAGAGTGGCGACAAGCTGTTGCTATCACGGTCTGCGCCGGTTCGAGCCGCAGTGATATTAAAAAACGGACGACGGCGAAGACATCGCCGGCCTAATCGGCGGGCCAAATAAAGTTGTTCTGCCTGTCGGGTGGCAGTGACTCATCCGGGTCTGACGATTCAGACGACATGTCGACTGCGCGGGCGAGTGCGGACCATAGCAGACGATGCGGCGAACGCATGGAGGAAAGAAAAACGTCCCTGACGTCACGGGTGAGACCGTGACGTAAGGCTGGCCCGCTTGCAGGCTGGCCTTCGAACGGCCATTTTCCCGCGCGGTGACCAAATTTGAAATTGGTTGCAATAAACGTGCTATAATTAATTCTGTGTTGGCGGCTGACGGCTTTCGGTTCGATTTTCGTTATAACTGGGCCAATAGGTATTCTTTACAGCATAAAAACTGAAAGCGAGAAATTTCGTGTCAGTACTCCTTTAAAGAAGGCGACCACCTTCCTAGTGGGGTCAGGTTTTTGACTGGAAGGCCCACTCTTCACGCACCTGGCAATGACGTCAACACCCTCCAACACACACCGTTCTTTGTCCTCCTGTGGCGCCTTTCTTGCGATGCGGCTGTTCAGGGCTAGCAGTTCATGTGCAGGTATGCGGTGCTCATAGCTGAACTTGGGTCTATTATTTAAAACCTTTGAAACCTCTTCTGGCACCTCCAGGCTATCATCCAGCACAACCAGGCTATCCAGGATATTACAGCTATCCAGGCTATCATCCAGCAAGTTGTATTAAGCTATCTTTCTTCTACAACGGGCTCTTTTAGAGTGACAGTTAGAGTGACCTTACCTCATCTTTCCGAAGAGGCTTTGGGCTTATGCGTCTTTTGAACCCTTGTAAAACACCTTCTTCTTCTCCAGCGTCGCATCTATATGAAGGTCCACTGCTCATTATAAGGTCCACCGACCAATGCATCAAACAGCGCGCAGAGATTGACGAGGCGACAAAGACCAGGCAGCTTTGGCGGATTCGGGAAAATCCCAAACGTACTTCGCAATCTTGGCACGTGCTCAGGTCGTCGGCTTCGGTCTCAGTGCCGGCAAATGACAAATCAATATCCGCTGCTGCCTGCAAAAACAAAATAATTTTGGGCTGTCTGCTTGCAAACAAAGGAAAAGCGAGACTATTACTGATTTGTTATCCACATGGTCCATGCATTATGTACACATTTAAAATTCTGGCGGGCGCAGCTCACGGCTATACACAATGAAGACGTGCGGATGCGGAATTGAGTGTGCATGGATGGAAATACCGGGTGAAACACGATGTACTGCGATTTCAACAACCAATTTATCTACCTTTCTGGGAGAAAAAACAGTGCTTCCTAGGTGTCGCAGCTGACGCGTACCTCCGTCAGTAATCACTTCGTTAAGCGCAGTGTAGGGTTGGCGGCCAAGCAAGGTAGCAGGAATGGTAAATTGAAAAGCCAGTAAAAGAAACTAATACAGCCGCCCGCATATCTAAACACAAAAGTTGCAAAATGGCAATATTGGTAGACTCTTTTTACATAGTCAAGATATTGCAAGGCTTCGGGTAACTGAGGGCCTATTAATTACAAAAGAAGCTGATGTGCACGGCAGAAATTTTTCGGAGCTGTGGAAAGGGCCAGTTGATGAAGGTGCCATTCCAAGCTCGTGTGCTCTTTCTTCAAGTTGGTGATATTGTTTATGAATGTAATTTTTACTTCAGAACGACGTCTTCACATCGCTCTGCTGAAAGGTACAGGCGCTATCGGGAACATCCCGAAATTTTCCTGAAGTAAAGATGGTGAATACATGTGAGGATCCGTGAGAAATGCTTTAAATCTTCAGTATGTTGAAGGTGATTTTGGAGACGAAATGCAAATTTATAACTGACTCGGCCGTTGCTGAATCTCAAGGCATTGTAAATAAGACTTCAAATCTTACCCTGTGCTCACAAAACAAGTCGTCTTAGTTGTATAAAAAGGTGGTTCAGTTTTCTGTAAAACCTCACACAAAATGTTCTCCAGCTTTTTAGAACATCACTTACGGGGCTCAGCCTCACTCAGCCCAATAGCCGCGTCATATGTAGTTATCATGCATAAAAACACAATGGAACCTCTTGACGGTATCTAGAGGTATGTGGTTGTGAATAATACTGTGAACTTGCATACACTCCTAAATATATTGTGCAAGAGATACTAACACGTGTTGCAGCGCAAGGAGATTGGTATCCTAGTAGGACTTGATTGCTGGCTAGTTGGTTCATGACGTACGAAGGAATGAGTTTTCCCAAAACACGAATATGTGCAAAAGAATAAGTTTGTGCAAAAGGCGAAGACGAGGATTGGACCAGACGAGCGCAACATTCAACTTTATTTTGCATGAAATAACAACACATATCTACCTCCCACCCGTTTCACCCCTAATCCTATCAACAGCCGCGCCTTCCAATTCGGCGTAAGAAGAATCACATGTCGAATACAACAAATAAAGCAATTCGATAAAACCGGGTAACCAAACAGTGCGCACCAGATAACAGATCAGAGCCAAAAGGGCATAAAAACCCTAAGAATCACAGATAGCATTGGTGGGAGAATCGACGTGAGGAAACACACAAAGTTTGCGTTTTCAAGTCTTAACAGAACCTAAAGCAGATGAAACTTGATATGCTCACAGCTTTTAAAATCAAACGTGTCAATACTAAACCAAAAAATGAAAGAATAAAAGCATAACATCAGAGTCAAAAGGCATAAAACCACTAAAAATGGAATGATAACTTTGGTGGGGGAATGGAAATGGTAACTAACACCGAGGGTGCGTTTCCAGCATTTACCAGAGGCCTAAAACGTCCCAAAAAATCAAAGTTGTTTTAAACATGACCTTCTATGGTTAACTGTGTGGGTAGGAGGGTTACCAACGGCGTGCTGACGCAATCATCCCCATATCTTTGAATTCTGTAGCCTTCAATAATTTCTCTCTCGGTTTGATCTTTAGCTCGTGTAGGAATTCAGTATCTTGAAGCTTTGGAATGCAGCCTCAGGTTTTAAAATGCATAGCGATATTGCCCCCTCCCCCACCCCCCAACCCACGATTTATTTGTTTATCAGAAATATTGTGCTCCTTCGCCCTATCATTAAAACACCGGCAAGTTTGACGAATGTATACCTTGTTGCAGGTCAGAGAAATTTATATATAGACTACGTTTGAAATGCACTTTGTGTAACGTTTCTTGTGTCTTTTTTCACACTCTTTTTTAGTTTATACATTAGCGGGGACAGTTTTGCTTGCATGGAGCTGAAGAAATCATTTTACCATTGAACTGGCTGGCTGCTTTATTAGTGTTGTTCGACACTATGGGGATGTAAGGCATGACGTTCGGATTATTACCTTCCTTGTTACCTGTTAATTTACTGCAGTTAAGTTTTGTTATATTCTCGCTTGATTTTTTGCAAAAGTGATTTGCATACTCTAGTGATAAAGAATGAAGGGTAACCTGATAATTGAAAGCATGACACCTCAGCTTTCAAGCTTTCAGACTGTTTAAGCTGGCATGAATTAGATATAGCAGAGTGATTCATAACGATGCCCCTTTTGACCAATTTTGAATCTGCACTATCGCATCGCTAAAGCCCTTTTTTCGATTTTGGCTCATATTACCAGCAGATGTGACTACTTGGGAGGGTGAGGTTTAAATCTGAAAATTGTAGACGGTTGTGTTGGGTAATTTCGTGAGTAAAATTAAGTCCGTCAGCGGCTGAAATAGAATGCTGAACAATTTCGCTGGCCCGGTATTGAAGGTCTGTTTCAGCAGTTGAGTTGTGACAAACACGAGATAGTCATTGACATATCTTAGTACCTTGACAACCTGGGAATATTTAAGCTGCTTTTCGGGGCGTTTAATAAAAGACGCTGAGGAGACATCAAAAGGACAGGAGCGATTGACGACCCTGTGCACACGCCTGATGTTTGAACATAAAAAGGATCCTGATGCACGACAACTGTAGATTTCTGGTAAAACTGAAGAAGCTCGATAAACAGTTTGTTATTGATTCCAGTCTGGTTTTAAAAGTTCTCTTCACCACGTTCATCAATGAGTTCTCGAACAGCTTTAAAGATGCCGTTGTGCGGTAAATTGTACTAAATGTCTTCAATATCAATCGAAAAGGCTGTAGCGGATTCCGGAATGTTTTGGTTTATTACTTTTGCTATCTTGTTAGAACTAAAAGCCAGGAAAGGGTCAGCTGGCTTTAACTTCTTCAGAAACTGTGCAAGCGAACTGTATAAAGCGCCACACTACACGCTGCCAGCTTCCTTGCTCAGTTACAATGGCCTGTAAGGGCAATCTTGTTTATCAGTTTTCGCCTTAAAAATAATTCTAAAACTTCGAACTCAGATTTTTTAGCAGCTTTTCGTACCCAATCCAGGTGAACAGCTTTCAGAAATTTAACAGCCGCCATTTCCTGCTTTTGTTCGGTTAAAACTGACCTGTTTAAAATTCTTCTGTACGGCTGCTGACAGGGCATCTGTAGGCACAAGTTGGTGCTGCATAGCTTTAGTGGAGAGCGCTTAAACTTTGCATAGTAAACAAGAACGAGAAAGACTAGAAAACAGGACCAAGCGCTTCGTCCTGTTTTGTAGTCTTTCTCGTCCTTCTTCTAGTAGTCAAAGTTTAAGAGCTTTCCACTCTTTCTGCACTGCTTCTAGGGGCTTTTCATTACAGCCCCTACTGTAGAACGACAAACCAGCTCGTTTTTTCGGCCTACAGCACATATGGGTTGCCTCTTTCAGATGCGCTGCTATTTTCCGCAATGGAAATTAGCACAATTTCGATCTTTTACTGTGTGGTGCAGGCAATTGACGCCGTCCCCTATAGCGCGTTCTCGTCCCGTTTCACTGGCCTTGTTTACCATTCTTCACACCGTAGGTAGAAGCTGGGCCCGTGTGGTTCACGGCTCGAAGGCAAACTTGGGTTCTTCCTCTAGCACCTCTTGGACAAGCAGAGGGACGGATGCTCCTCGGTGGAAAGTTACCGAGCAGGGCCTCTTCCCTGCCAATTTTCTTTCCTCCAGTTGTACCTGGCGCTTAATCTGTTACCGGTCAGGCCGCAGTTACAAGTCTTGGTCTTTGTGGACGGGTCATCCTCGTCTGCAGCCACAGGAAGTCTGTCGTTTGATCGGCTGTCCTTTTGAAGCTCCCGAAACGTAGTCCTGCAGTGTAGTCGTTTTCAGTTTTAAAGGCCATCACCTTGAATCAATCTACGTATAGCCGAGTCTGTCGCCATGATTGGGAATTCAGGAATCTGCTGATCATTTTTGACTGCCCACAGGATAACGGACCAGACCAGAAGAGGTCGTAAACTTCCGCTGGGATGATTTTCGCTTGTGCTTTCTATCTTTTTCTCTTTTGGGCAAACGTATTCCTTCGTACGAGACTGGTAAACCTACGTGTGCTGGGGTCCGTCAGGTATTGTCGCTTCTTGTTAGCCCCCGACCGAAAGATTGATTTGCAAGTAATATTTATTTACCGCACTCTGAGCATTGCCACACTGCGTGACAACACTATTGTGGTAGAACACCACTATTTTGTGGTAGAACAAAGGGCAAGCGTTAAGAAAAGACCTTCTGTTTGCCGCGATAAGTTTCATTCACGGCGCCACAGGATATCCCTCTGCCTTACATAATGTTGCGGAAGTTGGAGAAAAATGTGCTAGGATTCATTGCTTTAGTGAACGTCATGACTTGCGCTTGTTTATGCAGAAACATAGTCGGCCGTTGTCGTTCTTCACTTAACACATTATTTTCCCCAACCGTGATGTGACTTGTTACTTGCCGTGAGAAAGTTCTCAGCTTAAACTTTGTAGGTTCTTCCACAGGGAAATGCGTGTGTGTTTTAACGGTTGGTTTCTGCGCACACTTAGAACAAAATGCATTTACATTTGATTTTTAGATGACTGAATGTTCGAATGGGCAAAGCAACAAGCACGCAACTTACTGATTTGGTTGGGCTTCAACAAGATGTAGAGTGAAGATAAGTATAAGTTTTCTAAGCGCCTACTAGTTTATTTACCTTGTTTCTGTCTAGCACGAACGAGGAAGTGAGGTCCCAAGTATATTGATGGTGACAGTAACAGGTCGACTGGAATACCGCACAAGCCAGCAGTGCTTTAAGCAAATTTTATCCTAATTTTTAATGTCCTCATTTTTAACGCGACATTTTTAATGTCGCGCTTCCTATGCCTTACTTATGGCTACGTTGCACCAGGGCGCACTCCAGGAAATACAATTTTCTCTGACAATGATGTTGACCGTGGGTGAACTAATAGATATTTGAATTAGGAAGCGTTGTCTGGGAGAAAGCCAGTGAGTTGAAAGTCCAAGTCCAAGTCAAAAAGCCACATTGTTTCGCTCAAAACGCACTCCACGGAAGCAGGCACACACAACGCGATTCCACAGAAGGTAAATATAGCGTCTCACGAAAGAAAAATGCTTTCCGTGGTCGTAATCGAACGTGCGTTCCTCGCGTTACAAAGACGACGTCTATTTGATTTTGTCATTGCGACCCGGTCGAAGAGCTTTCAATTTTGGACTTCGACAAACTTTGCAGGTAAGAAGCTTCAAGTTTTACCCATCTTGGACTTTTACAAATTTTGCAGGTAAGAAGCTTCAAGTTTTACTCATCTTGGACTTTGACAAACATTGCAGGTAAGAAGCTTCAAGTTTTACCCATGTTGGACTTTGACAAACTTTGCAGGTAAAAAGTTTCAAGTTTTACCCATCTTGGACTTTGACAAACATTGCAGGTAAGAAGCTTCACGTTTTACCCATTTCTCTTTTACGAAAGATGCTGTGATTTATGAGATATTTTGACATTTTTGAAGCTTTTTAAAACAAGGTAAGGCACAGGAATTATTAAAAGGTTTATCCGTGCGAGTTAATGCAAAATATGATCTGAAGCGACAAGGTTCAAGCCGAACAGGGTGGCAGGGATTATTGGGTGTGCTTCACTTTGACAAGCTCGTCGTAGATTTTTTATGCCCAGCTAATCAAAAAGCAGGCAGGATTGGAATAATACAAGTATTCAGGGCACCACATTTGAAGAGATAAAAAGCAGGCGATAGGTAAACATATTGCGTACCTTTTTTGAACACTGAAAGGCTTTTTCCACCATGGACACGATGGAGTTGAAGGCTACTCTTTCACCCCGTAACCAGAACACCGCTTTCATCTGGAATTGAGCGTTTAGAGTAGCTGAAATTATTTGTTTTATTAGCGTACATAGTTAGTAATGCTGCTGCAGGAACTTCAACACAGCATTATTTTCTGGCGCTCATGGCTTCAATCGGGAATGGATCATTTAGACTGGTGGGAATGAGCTATTTTGTTAGCATACAGAGTTAGTAATGGTAGCTGTAGAAACTTGCGCACAGCCTCGTTTTCTACTGTGCAATCACTAAGTATACAAAAAAATCAGCCATTAAAAAAAGTCATGCACGTCGCAGCTCCTGTGTGTGGCAGGTGCTCTGATATTTGGAGGCTACGGAGTAGGGTTGTTTAAAATTGTTCATAGTTTCTCAATTACAATAAATGGCGCCTCCTCGAATGTGAAGCCGAGTAACTACATCGATTAACTTAGAAGCAAACGTTGCCTCTGTATTGCGCCGAATCGCTTGTATTGTTTTCTTCCTTTTTTGGAGGAGGTAACTTGGTATAAGCACTTTCCAAATGAAAATCTGTCTGTCCCTCTGTGCGCATGTGGGTTTAACCAGATGTTCATTGAGGCAATGCGGACATGTAAGTTACTCGCGTCGTATTAACCACCTCTTTTTGTTGAGCAGTGGGTGTTTTTAGTGTGAAGGCGTGTAATGTTGGGAAAAAGTATTCATTTGCGGTGTGCGAACACTCGCTGCATGCGCTGGTGTATTTGGCCCTTGCATAGCCCTCTCTGTCGTGACTGTCAGCGTATCCTTCTCTGTGGGTAAACAATCTCTGCGCAGGATGAACTTTAAGGTATAGTGAAGTGTTCCTGCTCGCTTAATGACCCGCCCCCCCTCCTCCCCCCCACCTGCGTTTCCCGCTCGAGATTTTATCTTGGCGGTACAGTTTGTGATTTCCGAAACGAAGTATCGAATTCTGAGCTAGAAAGCAGCACTTGAGCACGCACAATGTTGCCGGCAGGCATGTCGAGAAATTACAGCGGTACTACTTTCGGCTCATGAAATGTCTGAACTGTGAGGGGCTCAATCGTTGGCGTCGGTGAAGCTATTAAAACGTGGGATCTAACTCCCCATCCACCCGGTCGTTTAACGTTGGCGTTTTAACTAGTAATTTGCGACGAAGCAGGCAACGACTTAAGCAAAGCCATTTTTTTCTGCCATTGACGGTACGGGGTCTCACCTTGTGCTCGGTTGCCCTTCGACACAATGGGCAGTATTCTGCACTTTGGGAGATGCAATGCTTCTGTCATTAGGAATGTTTCTCTTAGTGCCCAAACGATCACTAAAATGAGTAACCCGGAAGCTCGAGACGTTTGGGTGTTGTAATAAAAATATATACACAAAACATAAACATAGGTACAAAGATGGTAAAGGTGGCTACTAACAGAAAATATAGCCATTTGGCAATTGAATGGGAAGTCTGGCTACCACCTTCTGTAGCAGAACTAAAACGCAAAAAACAAAACTAAATCGGTAAAACGTAGTAACGCAATTGAAAAAGCCTGCATAAGCCACCACCACCCGCGAGCAACAATAACCAAAAAATACAAATGCCACACTGAAAACGAACTAACCCCATAACAAACGTTTCTGTAGGACCCTCACATGATTTTCTGGAAAGAAAAACAAGTTACATTGCGAAGATTCAATCTATCTATTACAGAGCCCTGACGCGGTCAACTGAAAAAAACGCAATAGTGCTCTCTGGGGTGACCTGTTTGCAATGCCAGCAAAGAAACCTAACGTAGGCAAAACCACAAAGTGGGCCATCAATGCCTAGGCATTACTAGACAATTCTTAGTGATATCTACAGCTCTTGTAGTAGTATTACACAGAAAAAAATGCATACTGCGCAGTGTTCCCCGCTTTCCTTAAACAAGTTCGTTAAACACGTTTCTTTCATAATTCACGGAGTGGGTTTTGTTTGCACTGCTAAAACATCAAGACAAAGTACCATTTTTCGTTTGACGGAAAGGGAACCCACCAGGTTGTTCCACAGCTTCATGCGGCACGCGTAAGTAGGCTACAGTTGCTGCAATGAAAAACTACAATGCTCTTTGAATTAAACACTCTCGTTTCCCGCTCTTAGGCAGGTTTGTGCCGCTCTTACCCTTTCTGCAGTTTATCTGTCTCTTATTTTTCCGCAGTGCTACGTAGGTTAATCTAGCCGATGGATAAATGTGTACTGAAAACAAATGGCTTTAACCTGAAAAATATGCACACAGTAGAGCAGTTCGGTGTCACCTTAGGCAGGAAGTTTTATAAGTCTAAGTTTGTGTTTGCGTAAAGAGAAAAGATTAGGGATTAAAATTCAGAATTCAGTGTTTCATGTGTGTACAGTTCAATTCAAGGAGTGTTCCAGATAAAGTTTTCCTCTTTTTACCCTATGGAGGAATATAGATGACAGGATTTTGTTTCAAGGAAACCTGGTTGTGCAATATTTCAGTGCGCTTAACTCCTTCCCGAATAAGCAAGAAGCGCTTATACAGCTATTGTGAAATACGCTGTCTTTGCTTTTGTTCCTTTTTTTCTGAGTTTCCACAAGAAAGTTATTGAGAAAGCATTTCAGCGCTGTGCAATGTTGCGCGAATCTTTTGGTGCTGAAGAGGGAACGGTGTTTTACGCAGGGTACGTAACTATTTATTAGTTGCCCTCAGTTCCCATAATGCGGCTGAGTCGCATATTTTTTCGCGTTTACATGACATCACGACCTGAAGATGAGTAATAAAAAGGCCTTTTTCTTTGTTTGAAGGTATTCCCCTTATCTCATGCAACGCACAAAAGACCATGGCCTTGAGCTTGCTACCGACATCTTGAAGTATTTCTATGGTTAGTAGAGAGTTTAATCATACCTTAAATACATATAGTAACTGTGTAAGATTTCAATAGAAAGGAATGGTGCTTTATATTTATGCATTAAATATCTTTGTTCAATGACACCGTGTTTTGCTGCTGTCTTGTACTTTTTACAAGCATGTGGCAATTAGTTATTGGATGAAGACACAACACACAGTATAAACAGTGGTGTAAAGTTACAATTGCAACTGCTTTGACATTAACTTACATCAGAAGCAATTGTGCAAACTTTATGTGGAACCGGGATATCCAGGTTTTGCAGCAATTTGACAACCAACGTCTGACAGTTGTTTTCCTTGGCGTGGTAAACTGAACGGCTGCTTATGGGCAGGAAAGCCTTCTTGATATCAGGGATCCCAATTCTGTGACATCCTAGACATACCTGGAATGAAAGGAATTCTCAACGAATTTATAAAAAGTGTTGCATGAGTTTTAAAAAGCGTCGGACTATATTCTAAACACGTTTAACTCCATTGTGAATGACTGAAATCTCGTCAAAGCGATCTGAGGGGCTAGTTGGTGTGTTGGCATGATGTAATAAAAATGCGCAAGCAAGCAAGGGACAAGCGAAGGAAGACAACACACAGCGCATACCAGCAAAAAGGGTTAATTTCCGCCCTCATATATACTCCATCCATCGGCACGTTGGAACAAATAGAAAAAAAAGAAAGACAACAAAGTAGCTATAACAGATAAAACGCATATTCGCTTTACACACAAGCAGCCGCAGACCAGCTAATAATCATCCAGAAATGCGATTTCGATATCAATGCAATGCTAATGCACTTGTTCGCGCACGTGCAATTTCCTTTGCCTCTAATATTTCCTGCGTGAGGAGGTTACGGCTCCTAGGAAGGTTTTCCGTTTTCTTTAAAAATGGAAACTTCCGCAATCACTGCAATGCATGGCAAGATGCCTATAAGAATTAATGGCATTGTTCCTGTGCTGCCTAAGCCTATCGTTAATACCTCGGCCGGTCTGGCCGATGTACACTTTTTTGCTCTCTCCCGTATGCACATCCTCGCCAGAGAAATGATAGAGGGAAGGGAAATTGCAGGTGCGGGTGACGAGTGCATTAGCATTGCATCAGTATCTTTCTCTTTTGAAGAAATCGCATTTCTGAATGACAATTGACCGGTATGTGGCTGCTTGCGTGTAAAGTGAATATGTGTTTTGTCTGTTTTAGCTACTTTGCTGTCGTTCTTCTTTTTCTTTTTCATTTTGTTCCCACGTGCAGATGGATGGAGTATATATGCGCGCGAAAAAAAACACAGTTTGTTTGTATGCGCTGTGTGTTTTCATCCTTCGCTTGTCCCTTCCTCACTTGCTCATTTGTATTACAGAATGATAGCTACTATATCTGTTATGCCATACTCCAGGCTTGCTGTAATTCAAAGCACGTTGAGGGAAACCAGCGTTCAGACTTTGCAGCGAGTTGTACATTCAGGTTTTCTCAAAAGAAACGGCATCATAAAAACAGGCTGGCAGTTTATGTAGCGTTTGGGTACAGGGCCATAAATGAAATCCTTCATAGGTAGCGTTACAGTAAAACGATGTGTTATAGCCAAGCGTGGAGCACTAGAAGTAATTCAACTAGAGCTGCTCGACTGCCTGTAGAGAAGACATCAATTTGACCCACATGGGAAAAAATATATTAGGCACGAAAACTTGTGTATTTCACATGCAAACATGATAGAAAGTAACAACGGAATAAACGACGACGGACACAGAATAAAATTCACAAGACGGGCGCTAACTCATGACTGGTATTTTATTGGAAAGGAACACGAATTTATTGCCGACAAGTGAAATTTGATGGGGTAAAACCAAAAAAAAAAAACTTTAAACCTCTGATAAAACCACGTAAAGGCCGGATAACTGCTCACAAAGTTGGGTGGCATCTAAAAACCTCTTTCCTCCTCGTAAAGCGTCATAGAAGCCTTGCTTACACATTCGGTTCCCGTCTTGTTGATATGATAAGCTTCAACAACTTCTGGTGCCAGGTGGTCTTTATGTGTGAACAATATGTCGGAGTGGCTTCGATGATCGCGGAATGTAGACCAGAGATCCGCCCATTCCAGAAATGTTTAGAACGGCATAATAATGAACACGCTCCGGTGAGCTTTAACAAAGTCCTGTGGACATGAGAATTGGTCAGTTTTGGAGCCCAGGTTAAAAGGCTTAAAGCAGCCGGGTACCACGATAATGCCGTTACGGGAACCTGCCAAAGCGAAATATAACTTCACAAACGCAAACCGTACCATGAGCACAAACAAGATAAAACGAAGGAAAAAGTAGCAGTCATTCCATACGTGCACCGCCTATCCCATGGTTTATAGAACGCAGCAGGAAGATACGGGGTAAATGCAGCATTATCATCCCCACTCAGGCTTGGAGGTGTTTTTTCGTCCATACAGGGGAAGATAACAAACCGAGAAAATCATAAAGAGGCTGCAGCATCAACAACGGTCATAAGTTTGTGCCCTGTCGTACGGGTGTTGTGTACCGGTTGCCCATCGATTGCTGAAAAGTCTATATTGGACAATCAGGTAGATGTGTTAACACGCGCCTGCGGGAACATTTGAATAATCTAACAAAATGCACCTCTTCCCTCTTATCAGCGCACTGCCGAGCACGTGGCTGCAAGCCGTGTTCTGATGAATGCGACAGTTTGTTTACACATAAAGACCAGCTGACACGGGAAGTTGTTGAAGCTTATCCTATCAACTCGAGGCGAACTCGAGGCGAGAGGCGAGCCAGCCTTCTCTGACGCTGTACGAGCAGAAAAAAATGATCTTTAGATGACACTTAACTCTGTGAGCGGTTATCAGCCCTTTACGCGGTTTTTTCAGAAGTTTCAAGCTTTGTTTGTTTTTACCGC
>NW_027526385.1:125044353-125069353 GCF_048455015.1 Haemaphysalis longicornis | reverse complement strand
TCATGTGCCGATTAGGCCTTCCCCAAATCCAGTACCATCCAGTAACATTTCTGTAAACAGTAGTCACGCTACAACCCAGGAAACGAAGAACCTCCGCATCTCTCACAGCTGTCGACAGACCCCTGGTGCACTTAGGCGAGCTTAGGGCCTGCCGAATGAAGCCGTTGTAACAGCCCTATATAAAAAGTATTTTCTCGCCTAAAACAAACAGTACTAGGATAGAAGTTTCAGAAAAAAAGTATCTTTGTACACCTTGTCATTTGGTCCCAAGTCTGTTGTTTACATCAAACGCCACACACTGTGTTAAGCGCCTGAACATGAGCAATATTGCACATTTTCCAAAGTTGATGAGCTGTGTTTCTCGCTCCAAAACTACTTGCTTCTCGACTCCCATATTTCTTTCCGCAATTATTATCAATGAATGATATGAACAAAATATGCAGACGGTGCGCCACGGAACAGTCATCCAACCCGCTCTTGTTCGTCATGCAGGTGTATGCTACGTTCGTCATCCACGTACTCTCCTCGGCTTCACTCGTTGCCGCGACGGACAGACCAGCAACCCGCGAACCTTTGTGGCTCGACACCAGCGCGGGCACCATTACCCAATGCGCCTCCAACCCCAAAATTCTGGCCTGTCAAGCGGCGCCCCTGCCCGAGAAAGTATGGATCCTGGAGACATCGGAAATTCCATCTTCATCGACATCAGCAGCAGTAATAAAGCGGTAACATCCCGGCGCGCCGCTCTGTGGTCTTGGTGGCTGCGCCACGGAACAGTCATCTAACCCGCTCTTGTTCGTCATGCAGGTGCATGCTACGTTCGTCATCCACGTACTCTCCTCGGCTTCCCTCGTTGCCGCGACTGACGGACCAGCAACCCGCGAGCCTTTGTGGCTCGACACCAACGAGGGTACCATTACCCGATGCGCCTCCAACCCCAACACTCTGGCCGGTCAAGCGGCGCCCCCACCCGAGAAAGTATGGATCCAGCAGACATCGGAAATCCCATCTCCATCGACATCAGCAGCAGCAATAAAGCGGTAACATCCCGGCGCGCCGCTCTGTCGGTTAGGTGGCTGCGCCACGGAACTGTCATCTAACCCGCTGTTTTTCGTCATGCAGGTGTATGCTACGTTCATCATCCACGTACTCTCCTCGGCTTCACTGGTTGCCGCGACTGACGGACGAGCCACCCGCGAGCCTTTGTGGCTCGACACCAGAGCGGGTACCATTACCCAATGAGCCTCCAACCCCAGCATTCTGGCCGGTCGAGCGACGCCCCCGCCCGAGAAAGTATGGATCCTGGAGACATCGGAAATCCCGTCTTCATCGACATCAGCAGCAGAAATAAAGCGGTAACATCCCGGCGCGCCGCTCTGTGGGTTAGGTGGCTGCGCCACGGAACAGTCATCTAACCTGCTCTTGTTCGTCATGCAGGTGAATGCTACGTTCGTCATCCACGTACTCTGCTCGGCTTCACTCGTTGCCGCGACTGACGGACCAGCAACCCGCGAGCCTTTATGGCTCGACACCTGCGAGGGTACCATTACGCAATGCGCCTCCAACCCCAACATTCTGGCCGGTCAAGCGGCGCCCCCACCCGAGAAAGTATGGATCCTGGAGACATCGGAAATCCCGTCTTCATTGACATCAGCAGCAGCAATAAAGCGGCAACATCGCGGCGCGCCGCTCTGTGGGCTCGGTGGCTGCGCCACGGAACAGTCATTTAGCTAACCCGCTCTTGTTCCTCATGCAGGTTAGTAGTCAGAGCTCTCTATTTTCCAAAAAATCAAGGAATTACTGTCTGGTACAGCTGCCGAGCCCACAGTGTTGCGTATGCATGGCCTTCGAATGCATTGATGTCATACATTATTTATTGGTATTACTGTCTTGGGACATTGAAAGCAATCCTACGCCTCTTGATGATGGTGCCGTTTTTCTGGATGAGCTAAAAAAGTATCTGCTGGGCAGGCTATGGTTCTGTCCGAGGTGCAATAAATAAACACGCAAATGCATACTACGGAAAAAACTATCAGTGACCTAAGTAATAGAATAACGCAGTTGAAAAAACACTACCAAAGCCTTTCAACCGTTGAAGCACAAATAACGGCGTTAGAGACCGGTGCAGGCGCCACAGCTCGTCTCATTGAAACCCCGGAGGCCCGTTTTGCGATGTGGAAAACCGCTCGCGATGGAACAACCAAATATTCTATGGTCTTCCAGATACTAACCATTCTGAAACTTTCTCCGAGTCCGAAGAACGTATTATGAGTGTCTGCAGCGAACACTTAAACGGTAAAATTGACCCGAAAGTAGTTGAAAGAGCACATCGGCTCGGCCGTCACAAGCCTGGCCGTAACCGCCCGATCATTGTAAAATTTTCATCCTTTAAAACTAAAGAAACGATCCTTTCAAACGGCAGGAAACTGAAAGGCACAACTTACGCAATAGGGCAGGATTTCTCTCGCTCCATGCAAAATTCACGGAAACACCTTATTGCCTTCGCAATACTCGGTGACAACTTAAGAACGGCACCGGAAGTTACCGCTGTGCCTTATCACCGTAGCCGTATGTTTTTCCGCGCGCCGCAAGTAGGGCGTTCCTGGGAATATTTTGAACATGGTGTGAGCCATTCGCGTGATTTTGTGGGCTTAAAAGGCTTATAAACGACTCCAGTGACGACAAACTGCGTGATACGAGGCAGACGATATCACGCAATCATAGCAAACCCCTTTCAAAACGCGCGCGCACTGATGTCACGGGTCCGGCGCTTTGGCGGAGTGATACACTACATCAGGTGGTGCCGTTCTTGAGTTGTAACCGAGTATAGAAGCAAATCCACCGCTTTTTCACGCCCATACAAAACGTTGTTCCTTGACTCACAGCCGTACATCTTCGATTAAATGTCCCAAACCGTCAAAGAATTCGCGTAGCAATCCAAAAAGCACCGCCAACAGTTACACCCCCGATTGCGTCCAAATATTTCCACTTCCGTAATCTACACTAACGCCCGCAGTTTTCTTTCTAAGCGCGAGCAAATATCTAATCTATCTAATCTTGTTTTGTCATCCGACAGCAATATACTCGTTTTAACCGAAACGTGGCTGTCAAGTGACGTTACGGACAATGAAATACTGGCTGATCTCCCGAATTTTGACGTTTTTCGGCATGACCAGAAAGGGGCTGGAGGGGGAGGTGTTTTAATCGCCAACAACAAGTCACTATCGTGCTCAGTTGCTCATATTACATCTGGCAGAAATAATATGGCTTCGTATTCGTTCAACGCCCCAAACTCTGCTGCTTGGAGTGTGCTATCGGCCCCCACAAAGCAGCAGAGACTTTCCAGAGAAACTTAACAACATATTGAATTACCTCACTGTTAAACAACCGAACGCTCATGTCCTACTTTTTGGCGATTTTAACTATCCCGATATTGATTGGAATGACGAAGTCGCTTTGGCAGGGAGCATTACTGAAACGAAGGAATTCATGAATATCGGCTTGAACTTCAATCTCACCCAGCTGGTATCGGAGTGAACCCACCTGACAAACAACTCAGCCAACATACTAGACTTGATACTAACAATGCACCCTGAAAGTTTATCTTCACTTACATACCTTCGTGAAATCAGCGATCAAAAGGTCGTTAATTCAGTCTTAAATTTTGACCACTTGTCCCGGAAGCCTCATCCTAAAACTACCAGTCTGTGCGATAAAGGAAACTACGAGGCAATAAATAACGAACTTCTAAATTTCTCTCCGGACTTCGAAGCAGACTTTTGGAACAGATCATTAGAGGACAACTGGACGATTTTCAGAAACAAAATAGGGGAAATGGCAAGAAAGTACATACTGAAAACCACGTTTCGCGCAACTTGTTAGAAACCATGGTTCACAAAAACCCTGAAAAAACTAGGTAATAAGAAGAAAGGATTATTTCGGGCTGCCAAGATAAAACCTATAGGTCACAATTGCGATAAATCTCACGCGGCCGAAAAAGCATATTTGCTCGCCATACGCAGCACGAAACACTCGTTTTTTCACACAGACTTGCCTAAGATTATAACCAATAATCCTAGAAAATTTTGGCAAATCATTAACCCGCATGAATCCCGCACTGTTACATTGAAAAATGAAGCTGGCGATGATATGAGTACTGCTGACACCGCTGAACTGTTCAATGCTGCCTTTTCATCTGTTTTTACCAACGAAACCCATATACCGTTTCCTGCGTTAGCGAACTGTATTCTGTCTTTTATGTCGCCTATCACATTTATTCCATCGAGTGTATTGTCTGTTATCGAGAAATTGAAACTGTCTTTTTCAGCAGGTGTGGACGAAATCAAGTCTAAAATTCTTAAAAACACGAAATCTATTTCTTCAGTGATTTTGTCATTGTTATTCTCACAGTCACTTCGCACAGGCCACTTACCAGACGACTGGAAGGTGGGGAAGGTTACTCCGGTCTTCAAATCAGGCAACAAAGACAGCCCCCTAAATTATCGCCCAATCTCTGTTACAAGCGTACCCCGTAAAATCATAGAACACGTCACCTACTCCCACTTCATTCACTTTCCTGACGCCAATAGCTTTTTCCATCCTGCCCAGCACGGGTTCCGTAAGGGTTACTCTTGTGAAACCCAGTTACCCTTTTTTGTCCAGGATCTGCACACAAGTCTCGATACTAACGTGCCGACTGACGTAATATTTCTGGATTTCTCGAAAGCGTTCGGCAAGGTACCTCATAAGGAACTGGTAATGAAACTTAGTTCTTTAAATATACACCCCGATATTGTAACTTGGATTGAGAAATTTCTAACTAACCGCTCTGTAAGGTCCACTTATGAGATTAGCGGCCAGGCGCCCGGGCTGCGCGTGGGAACCCGCCACTCTGTCTGGCGACGTAGCACTGCCAACACTGCGCTGCAGTCGTCGCCAATTCGTCACGGCGTGCACGGGAGACGGATTGTCTGGCCCGCCACATACCACAAGGATAATCCCCCATTGAGAAAGCAGACAGCTCCGCCGGATTCCTCGAACGTCTGCTAGACTCGCGGAGGTGGTGGGATTACCGGCGTCGGGACGAGCGCCGCACGAGTCTCCATTGTTGACACGCCCCGGTCAGCATGACGCATAGTCGCGTCTTTCGCTCTCATCCCTCGGGGTCGTACGCGCCTGCTGGCCCGCGAGCGGTCCGTTGACCCAGAGATGGGGGCGACTCATTGAATATTCCGTGGCGTGCTGAGTGACAGCTGTCTACGTGAATTTGGGCACACCCATACGCGTGTACGAACGCTACAGGGGCGTTCCCGAGAGAGGGTGATCTCGAGGTTTTATAAGGCCGAACTTGGCCGTTGGAAATCGTTCTTGTCTGAGCGCCGAGCTGGGCAGTTCCCGGCGGGACAAGGAGTCTCGACCGTTAAAGCTAGGTTGGGATTTGTGAGCCCCCTAGTCAAGGTTAAGATCCCGTCGGAGGTTTAGTGTGCAGCGCCGAACCGGGCAACTAGACGGATCTTGCGGCGAGACTGAGTCTCGGCCGTCGTTTCTCGAACGGTTCGTGTACGCTCCGAGAATAGGAAGAGTTAGACAAAGATGAGGAGCTCGAGTGATTTGTGCGCACTCGGAGCTAGCGTCTAGCTGAAGTTTGCAGTTTTTCGTTTATTATTCATGTACCCAGTTTTGTCACTGTAAATAGCTGCATATAAACCCTTCGTTTCATTTAATCAACCCGAACGCCTTGAGTTCGTCAATTCGACCGCCGCCTCCAAGAACGTCAACACCATCGCCTGGCCAGCCTCCTGCCAAATCAACCGGAGCCCGGCGATTGGGTTCCTGATCGACACAGGACTTCGGGGAAACGATCTTTACTCGCTCCCAGTTTGTTTCACTCGATGAAGTGCCCTCTAACCCCCTTCCAGTAACATCAGGTGTCTGACAAGGCTGCGTTCTCGGTCCCCTTCTCTTCTTAGTTTACATTAATGACCAAGCTTCACATGTCTCCTCCAGTATCCGTTTGTTTGCTGACGACTGTGTAATCTATCGCTGAATCACTAACCCGACAGATCAAACCGCTATTCAAGATGACCTTAACCATGTGCAGGAATGGTGTGACACCTGGTTTATGAAACTTAACCCCAACAAATGTAAAACAGTCTCTTTCCACCGCCGTCGCAACCCCTCTTTCTTCCTTTACGCAATCGCTAACGTCGCCCTCGAACACGTGCAAGTATATAAGTATCTCGGTGTCACCCTATGCAATGATCTTAACTGGCACCTGCATGTTACCAACGTTACATCATCTGCAAACAAATCCTTAGGTTTTCTGAAACTTCACCTTCGGCACGCCCCCTAGAATGTCAAGCTTCTGGCCAACAAATCCCTTATCCGCTCTAAATTGAAACATGCTTCTGCACTCTGGAACCCACACCAAGCATATCTCACCGACTCACTTGAGGCAGTTCAAAACCGTGCTACTAGGTTTATTCATTCTTCATATTCCTATAATATTAGTGTGTCATCTCTCAAAAAAGAATCTGCTCTTTTAAACCTTGACGTCCGCCGTCGCATTTACAGCCTCTGCCTGTTTCAGAAAATTTTCCATAGCCCATTCCGTAATCCCTACATTATTCCACCAGCCCGCATATCTCACCGCACTAGTCATCCACTTCAAGTTGCCTGTCCACGTATTAGAATGACCACTTTTTCTATGTCCTTTTTTTTACGGACTGCAAACGTCTGAAAGGACCTTCCCCACGACGTCGTGGTCATTTCCTGTCCATCAACATTTTTCGACCAACTGTCTGCACATCTTTCGCAATGAAAACCGTGTCAATAAAAAAAAACTATTTGTTAACCCACCCCTTATGTAATACCCCCTTGCGGGTCTTTAAGGAAATAAAGTGAAGTGAAGTTAAGTATTGGCTCTGAAAGTGTTGTAACAGCTGCGGAAATGCCTAAATATGGCCCAGAAAGGTCGCATTGATTCCCCGCAAAGCACGTTGTGAGATACACTAGCAACGGTGAATGCGTGGTATGAAGGAGCAGCGGTTCTTTTTCTACCTGCTGAAATTTTTACCGCGCTTCGGATATTTACTTTTGGCGTTTTTTTTACAACCTACGTTTCGGTCAGAAGTGCAAAATTAAAATTGCTGTGTGAGGGAAAAGTTATTTGCCGAAAAATTGGCTACGGAAACAAATAGCGTATTGAAGGGGTCGTGCATGATTTTTATTGTGTAGTCGGGGATGGTCGACCCCATGGTCTGTGACGTTTGGCATGGAAAGGCCATTTTGTAATTTACAAATGCCATTAAAGCAACCTATTATATTCGGCCAATTTTTTTCTCCTTCATTGATGACAAGAATATCATTTACTATGGAGTACCATTTCTTAAATCTAGTCTATTCACTCTTTTGTTGAAAATTCAGTGTCGCTAACGCGGTCAATTCACCTTTCAACCTGTACAAGAAAACGGGCTTGTGCAATTATTAAAGAAATAGCTTGTGCAATTATTAAGCTCTTTGAAACTGCTTTTACGACTGCAATGCGAATTACTGCGTACATGCAAATCCATGAACAAAGCGCTAACCCCTTTATTATTTATTTATCAAGACTCCCGCGGCCCCAAAACGTTGCGCGAATTGTATACTTGCAGGACACCTAACTTCATGCGCTACGGGAAAGGTTTATTGGTTGTTTACTATAACATGCCAGTATTAGGGTGTAATACGCATTCATTAGACCCACGATCGTTTCAAGGGGCTGAGTAGCCGTTTCGGAGTATGGTAGTGCCTTTTTGTTTATAACTTCTTCCAAACGTAGGGTACAAACGCTTGTGAAATTACGTGATAGTTTTTGTTGCACTCTAAGGTCTTTTACGGAAATGGTTTATTTTACTCGGTGGGGCGGCGTTATATTTTATTTCTGCGTATTGAAATACGTCGTGTGAAACACTATTCACTTTTACATACGTTTCATGCAGATTCAATATTCCACTGACCACAACTTTCGTGATTACTTTTTGGGTATCAAGTAAACGATTGTCCTTTAATATGCACAGATTCTAGTACAGGAGGTCCACTGTTTAGCTGGTTCTGTTTGTCCCTCGCGCTTCGTATCATGAAGTTATTGGACGTTGACATCATGATAACAGTAAGCTCATTATGGCCTAGAAGCTGCTGATGGAACCTGCCGGCTTTTTTATAGGCTGCGCAGCAACCGTTCAAAACAACGTAACTGACTCTTTTCAGGATTAACGCCCTATTCATATTGGTTATTTATTTATTTATTTATTTATTAACATACCTACATTCGCCAAAAGGCATTGTTGTACGCGGGTGTGATACAGGAAAATAAACACAAAGAATCACACGCACGGCATAATGGTAACAAGGAAAAAAAAACAAAGAAAAACCAGAGCAAACAACAGACAACAGTGACACACTAAAAAAAACAAGGAAAGGTTTTAGATAATGTGACCATGCGAAAGTGCTGCCAGTGCTTCGCATACCGAGATTACACCGGACACAAAGGATAAATACAGGTAACAGCAGTACACTAAAAAGAGCGAAAAAATACCCATTCAAGTCATGTTGTGCTCGTGCGCAAGTGCTGCCAAAGTGCAGCGGAAAACAGTTCAGTGGGGGCGGAAACAACAGTGTCGGGTAGGGCGTTCTACTCTTTAATCGACCGGGGGAAAAATGACGCTTGGAATGTAGATGTACGGCAAAAATATACGGCAATTTTTTTGCTGTTGTCCCTTCGCCTAGACACATACGTGAGCGGATGAAGGTACAGATGTCGATGAATTGCCACCTCCTCACACACAATCTGTTTCAAAAATAAACATCTAGAAAAGGTTCGTCGCAGTTCTAGAGTGTCCCATGAAATAGATCGTTTGAGGTCTGTAACGTAATTCTGTAACTGTAAGAGTTAGTAACAAATCGTGCAGCACGATTTTGAATTGCCTCCAGTTTATTTTTAAGGATCTTGGTGTTTGGGTCCCATACCACAACAGCAAACTCTAAAATCGAACGTACGCTAGAAGAGTACAATATTTGTTCGACGTCTTGGGGAGCCTTATTAATACTTCTTTTTATGAAGTTAAGAACACGTCCAGCTTTTAAGGTGATGTACTCAACATGTTTATTCCATGAAAGGTCTGATGAAAAGAATACACCAAGATATTCAGCCTGATCTACTTTTTCAATTGGAACGCTGCCTAAGTGATAGTTTTGGATAATGTTAGCCCGTTTTCTGCTGAAGTTAATATGGCTACGTTTTTGGGGATTAAGGTTCATGAGCCACTTAAGGCCCCAGGCAAGGATTCGGTCAAGGTCACACTGTAGGAAGGAAGCATCAACGTCATTTTCTATGTCCCTATAAACCACGCAATCATCCGCCATCCGCGTATAACCTTATTTTGGATGTAATGTTCACGGTGATGTTGTTGATGTAGATGAGAAATAAAAGTGGTCCTAAAACAGATCCTTGCGGCACCCCCGAAGTGACAGCCGCGAGATCTGATTCGGAACCGTTGATAACCACTTTTTGTGAACGACCCGACAGATAATTTTGCACCCAGCAAAGCACGGAATCAGGAAGGCCAAGGCAGGACATCTTAAGGAGCAATAGAGAATGGGGGACAGTGTCGAAGGCTTTTTTAAAGTCTAATAAAATGCAGTGAACTTGCTTGCCAGCGTCAAATGAAGAAAAAAATGTCGTGGGAGAATTCGACCAACTGCGTGATACACGAATAACCCGCAGGAAAGCCATGCTGAGCATGGTTGAAAAAATTGTTCGCCTCTAAGTGATGGAAAACGGTTGAGTATAACACATGCTCTAATGTTTTGCAACACACACTGGTTAGGGGTATGGGTCTGTAATTTTGGGCATGGTTACGGAGGCCCGCTTTATGAACGGGATGGCTGTATTACGCTTTACAGCCATCCCGACGTATTCATAGTATATGACTAGTGTATTTACAATTTGCTGGAAATTGCAGCCTGTGATTCAAAACAAGGCGTCCCTCACATACGCACCTGAACAAAGGATGAGATTACTGGGGTAGTTAAAATTCCGAATAACTTTTCTACATACAGTAGCACGCTCATGTATAGATGCATTTCTATGGTCTCCAACCTTCCTGCTATATTCCTCAAAGTGCATGTGAGAAATAAATCTAAAGTAAGAAGTATAAACCAATTTACCTGCGAAAAGGACCAACGTAAGGGATGGCAACGGACGACTCAGCTGAACATATCAAGAGCCTTTTGAAACCACGCATGAACGCCGGCCGTGACCGCCACTGCGGACTGTGTGTTCTGTTCAGCGAACACAAGATATGGCCGTGAGTGTGAGTCGCGTATCGCGTATCACCGTCTTCTGGGTTATCATCGCCTGCAAGGACTCCAAAGCAGATAAAGAAAAACCCTAAAACCCCGCCGTTACGTCCCTCCACGGGGGCTTTTCTAAAGTGGCGCCATCCTTTGAAGGGTGTGCCTTCAATGATTTACTCGCTTACAATCTGTGATGTATTTCCTTTGGCATTTTTTGCATTTCATATTACGGGAAGAAACTATCTGCTGTGTTTCGGGAGCGTATACCACTTTTACATTTTCTGCGCCTTGTCACGCTTGAAATTTTGTAACGTAATTAGAGACCACTTGGAGCTGTTTCTGCACAGTTAAAAGCCCATCCAACAACGTCACTGGAAACCGTGAAATATTTGTTAAATCAAGAATTTTTAAAAATCAAGACTGTCATTTTACAAGGAATGGATTCCTTAGATTATATGTCTAAAGGTAGGTGCATCCCAGCAGCAGCCATGATATCGTAATTTCAGTGGCCGCAACGCTCGTCCATCGATAATTACGGAATGCGCTAAAAGTCCGCTATGGAAGGAATAACTGTAAAACGCTAGGGGCTAAGGGGACACGAATTTATTTTCTGCCCGAAAAGCGTGTCTGCGTGCCCTTCGTTAGCATTGAGCAGACAGACTTTTCGAAGAACGCAGGGCCGTTTACACGTCTTAAATTTATTCGTGAGCCCGAGAAAAGGACCCGAAGAAGTCAATGGCGCCCATAAGCTGCCGTGGAGCGGGCACAGAAGCGTCAGCAGTTTCAGGGTCATCAGCTGCGTCTTATAGTACTTGTGTGTCGCAAACTAATCGTAGGATTTCTTCATCGTTCACAACCTCTGTCTTGTCAACTTCTGCGTCTGCGCCGGCGCTCAGGCAGTCCTGGAAGATCAGATCTTGGTGTTCTGAGGAAACATGTTAAACATTTCCCTTTTTAAAATGAGTCTGTTTCTCGAAAGACTTCTTTTTAAATGGGGAATGGCACCGAACCTCTTTCATTATATCGAGTTCATAACGTCATTGAGCCGTATAGACATCTGCAGGACAATCGGAATTTTTTAGTTAGATCGAGAAATTCTTCGTAAGACCGGGTTTCATTAAATCGAGTTTTGACTTTATTGTGTTTCCTGCACTACTGCGCTTTTAAAATCATTACATTTTTTTATTTGTAGCAAGAAGCATGCACTTACTAAGCATGCCAAATGGTTTTATGACGTATTGAGGCTGAATGTCGCCTACACTACTCAGTTCCTCTTCAGACTTTTACACAGTACTTCCCAACTCAGCACACTTTTTAATGCATACGAGGACGTAAACCACCTTATTTGTGGTTTTGCGCTATTTTCAGCACCAAGATTTTCTCTTCTCTCCTTCGGAATGCCACTCTCTGAAAAACTGCAACTAAGCAAAGCGGTATACGGTTCCCCGTCGTGCCCTAGACGACCTTGATAGCTCTTGTGACTTTGTTCTGAAATACAGGAAAAAAATAGTGCCTCAGTAAAGATGTATATTAGCATGCGTAGCTTTATCATCATGTTTGTCATGTTATCTTCAATTATGATCCCACTTTTTAAAATCATCTTGCGTTTAATTAAATGCCGCTCGCTTCCTGTCTCTATGTATACAAGTTCAGCAACGTTGTATTCACGTTTTTACTTCTAAACATACACAATTGTCTGAATTATTCCCACTAGTCTTTTTGCGGGTGCCAGCATCGTCCAAGGTACCCATTAGTGTCACTAGATAAGATACACAGTACCGTCACTGACCGTCACTTCGGCTATTCCTGCCGAAATGCATCGAGGTTTCTGTTGCTGTGTACTCTGTTTTGTGTCTCTTAAATCTGTACATGTAGCTGTGTATCTGTGTCTAGATAGACGCTGAATGTATTTACTTGAAAAAAAAGTACTGTAAAGATACTGTTTTAAACAATCAACCTCGAGTGTAAGATTCAAATGTGTAAAAGTGTATATTTTGTTTTCACTGTATTGATTGATATTGGTGTTTATTTTCTTCTCTTGCGGCTTATGAGTGCCTTTGCGTCCTGTATTTACACACTCTGCGTACACTAAGTATTGCACTTGTTTCGCTGAATTGTTAATTAAGTTTGTTTTCCCTGCTGTCTATCTTTATCTGGGCCTCAACTAGCTTCGGCTATTGGCCCAACATCTTGTTGCATATTTGTAATGCGCAAAATTATCTAATAAATATGAAATGAAATGAAATGAAATGAAGTGAGCAACGGCGGCCATTTTGGTGTTTATGGGTGTTCCCGGATTGCCGCCTCTGCGGCCTCACTCCTAACGTTGAAGGGGTCATTTCTAAACAACACTGCCGAAGAGGCAGCTATACGGCATCTTCGGACACACTTCTGCAGCTGAAATGCTCCGAAGCGCGTTCTCCTTGATTCCCATTCGGAACGACGTCAGTCGCGCGCAGTCGCAGAGCAGGCAGGATAAGCTGAGACTACCGCAGTTGACCGACAGAAAATGCATAAACAACAAAGAGGCGGTGCCCATGAACCGTCGCAGTGTAAACAAATGTCGCGTGACGCGAACTGGCCAATTATTACGGGGTCGGCATGGAACAATAGGATTGATTGATTGATTGTGGGGTTTAACGCGCCGACGCAACGCAGGCGATGAGGCGCGCCGTAGTGGAGGGCTCCGGATTAATTTTGACCACCTGGGGATCTTTATCGTGCGCCGAAATCTCGTACACACGGGCGTTTTTGCTTTTCGCCTCCATAAGAAAAGCGGCCGCCACGGCCGGGAATCGAACCCGCGACCTCGTGCTCAGCAGCGCAACGCCTTAGCCACTGCGCCACCGCGGCGGGTATGGAACAATAGGAGAAAATATTTCCGATACTTTGTAACCTTATCTAGTCACACTTACCCATGATTAAAGGGAAGCTGAAGCGCTTTCCAAAAAATGTGAGTTAGATTAACAGTTATATAGTTTCTTGCGCGCTGATTCCGAATATCACATTGAAATTTATCGTACATGAGTCCAAGTGGCATTTATCTTGCAAAAAGCGCGGCCCCGTTTGAAAGACGCGCGCTTTTTGTCTTTTGACGCCCCTGATTAGTTGCGCCCGTCATGACGTCAAAGGAGGACACCCTTCGGCCGCGCGGGTTGTCGGAAGCATTGCGAACGATTGCACGGTTGCCTTTGCGGCAATTTAGCTTGCAGTTTAATTTTCGCACATGACTAGAAGTTTGTTTTATAATTTCCCGTGCTGTTGGTTCAATTATCTTGTAGCTTAAATTTGCTTTACACGACAGAGAACCCCAAAGCAGTGACTGTGACGTCGACTAGTGGGTTCCATCAAAATATTTTTTGAATTAGGCAACCAGCATAGGGGGATTTTATACCTTATGTTAATATTAGGCACTGCCTTAACTGTTTCTTATACACAAAACCATTTATGCCGAAGATTAATGGGCGTTATATAAACAATCTACCAGCGAAAAGCACGTACGTGCACTGCGCGAAAAAATAGCGTTCATGCGCTGTAAACGTACATGCGAGACACATCTTGCCATCTCGTACATGCATAAACCAACAAGCAGACTCTGCTTGCGAATTTCCTTTGTTCGTTGTCGCCCACCCCAGCCCCGTTACTCATCCCCGTACACAGACCCACACGCGCGCGCCATTTCGGCAGCGGCGCTACGGCGCCTCCGCGATTGCTAGCTGCACTTCGATGAGTGGTGTCTTACTGCTTCACATGCATTTATTTTGAAAACACTGCAGCATATTAGTGCCTGCTCAGCATTATTGGCTGTAGTAGGGCTTGATTTTCGCTTGTGCGTTGCGCATTCTGCTACAATATTACGGCCACCTCGTTATAATTAACAGACCAGTCGGACAGGGCAGTTACGTTGTAGTTACGTTACTTTAGGTAACAATCACCAAACGTTTGTGGTAATGAATCGTTGGCCTGTTTCAGCATTTCTAGATTTAAGCATTTACCGCGCTGTTCGGACAGAGGCCGTATGTTTACTCTTCGCTCCTAATTTTTTTAGTATCATCATTATATATATATATCACCGACTATCACTGGGGCACACTTTAGGTTCATTGACAACAAGTGCTTGCCAGGTTATAATATGCAGCCACACGGAATCTTGGGCAAAAAAATTAGGCCCCCGCAGTCAACACAAATTATGGCACGGTGGTGGTTCGGAGCTCTAGTGGTGTTTTTTTTTTAATTGCAGACAAACATCACCTTATCGTGACATGTATACTTGCAAAATAAGTAATCTGGTTGTCTTGGTTCTTTTACTTTGTAGGAATACTGTTTACCTCTTAGCCGGGAGAGAACTTCTATCAGGATTGCCCCTTGTTTTAGTTTCGCCAAAAAATTGTTTTTTTGGACACTGTCCTGAGCCCATAGGGAAAGAAAACCGACGCGTTTAACGAAACAAGTATTTCCTGAACAAATGTGACTTGGTTTCTGGAATGGAACGAAACATCCCCAGCCAAAATACAGCAGTATTCCCCATCCTTCTTAAATCTAGAATCTAATGTGAACATTCACCTCCGTCGCATAAAAAAAATGCATTGGAGCGGTTTACAAAGTATTTAATGTAGTGTAGTATATTCTCTGTCATCAAGCACAGCCACCTCGCCTGTCGCTTCCGTATGTTATCAAGCAACCCGGCGTGGCATTATTCTGCTTAGGAATACGGCATGATAACGTATGCCTCGTTTGGCGTTCGTGCATACTTTTTGAACACGAAAATTGTACAAATGAGTGCTATCAACCACAACAACAACAAGTATCATTCACAAGGAAACACGGCGAAAAGAGCATGGCCGAGGCGGCCGATCCGGCCGGAAGTCCAGGTATGACGTTTTTCATCCGGTTTTCGCCCGCGCTCTTCGGTCTTCGGGCATCGCGCGGCGAGATGGGGGCGGGGCATCGGGCCACTTTTGTTTGCTCATTGCGCCGCTTCTATTGCATGTATTGCAAAAATATTTCGTGCGCATGAACTATTCAATGTGTACTTGCTGCTAGTCAACTTTTCTTTTAATTCTAAAACCGCTTCACCTTCCCTTTAAGGAAGCCTCCCACGGGGAGGGTGCCCTAATATCAGGATTTCGACTCAGGCAAATAAAGCATACTCATCATTCTAATCTCTCACGCCACCATATCCGGTGTTACACAACGTGTCAACTAAACTGAGGGGTGTTTAGTGCTGTCTAAGGTCCATACATGCTGCTTGTATGTTCTTACGCGCTTCCGTTGCTTGAACCATTGGAATGTTTTTTTTTTATAAAGCAAGTCTGTTCCCTGCACTGCCTGAAGCCACTACAAAGTATAAAACACGTACTGCAACTCCCGCAAAAGGGCGTTTAACTTATCTTAAATAAGGTATGAAGCTATTTCGCACTATTTCCTGTCCTCGGCCCTGATCCCTACGTGTATAATTTACCGCAAACACACAAATACGCTGCTGATTATGGACATATTGCTACGTTCACCCACACGTGGCACTCAGCGCTACCTTGACGCTTCTATTCGCTGTCTTTGGAATTAATAGCCGCTGAATGTACCTTTTAACATGAAAAGTCCTATTGCGAAGAACGGTCAACCAAAGATACTGCATAGCCCTTACAGCTCTGCGGCGACGTAGCAGGCACGGCAAGCGAGATAAGTGCAGCATGCGCCCATTCGTTCACACTCCTCGTCATTAGCTTTTCTAAAACGTCACACGACTTCGGAGCATCACAGACATAACGCGTAATGCAATTGCTATATCGAAATTCACTACTCACCCGAAGGCTATAATGCCGTGCGCGTGTTGTTTTTAGAGTCGTGCGTTCACCTCACAAGTTAGTGCGCTTACACAACGCAGCATATTTTCGTTGCACCAAGACGCTAGACGGATTGCTAAGCAAATTGACAATGCAGCTGAGTCGCATGCTGTCGAACCACGATATCGCTTCCCGGAAATGTCGCAACCCAAGCAATGGCGGAACATCCACTTCCGTAGCTCGAAGAAGGGCGTGTGGCGTGTGGAGGGCACGTTGGCGATACGTTAGTTGGGCGGCGCGCTATAAAATTTTGAAAGTGATTTAAAGGCCATTAGTTTCGGTTGTGGTGCAGCCGGGGCATCAACGGCGGCCGAACGAAAGTGGCGGGGTACGAAGACATAGTAGGTCTTATCTACCGTCTCCGCGTTAAGCGCACCAAAACCGATTGCAGCAGAGACTGCGGCACCACTTAGATGTTGCCAGCTATGCTTTTATTGACTGGAAGTCCCACTCCTAGTTCTCTTCCTTCCACTAGACCAGGGGTCTCAAACTCACACAAGTTAGCGGGCCGCAGTCACGAATTTTAGTTCCGCAAGGGCTGGGATAGTTCACAAGGTTGAAACGAAGGGAGAGGGGGGTGGAGGGGGTTAACAAAATGTAAGATAACGCTGCCATTTGAAAGAAGCAAGTAGGTCTTTCCCACATCTTGTACATATGCTTGGTCATTCCTGAATAGAAATGCGTCAGAATTTGAGACACATATCGATACCGATCTACAGGATGACTAAAATGGGGACGCCGATTCTGAAATATAAAATATTTGTTCCACAATTATGCTTCAACAAATGGTGACCGCATTGGGTGCCTAAAAAAATGTCTTGAAAGCAGTTGCCTGTGTGTATCTTACTAGAATAAAGCGTTAGTGATAGTAATATACGAGAAAATATTGCGAGTATCATTTAGGAAAGTCACAAAACTTTATTCCTTGAGAAGAACAATATACCTGTTATTGTTCTAACCATGCTGGCTTGATGCCTGGCAACGCTTGGCTGTGACTAGAGAAGAAATGCCCGCATGAACTTCTTGTGCGGAAGCAACCCTCATGGTCGATCGCAGGTTCTCATCAGTCATCCTCGACCGGGGAGCTGACTTGTTCACCTCCAACAAGGAGAACAGGTGTTCGCACACGTACGTGCTTCCGAACATGGCAATGATCCTAGAGGCCTGTTTACGTAGCGCCGGGAAACTTGCATCGTCAAGAAACCTGTAGAAGTCTGGTACAGCTACGTCCTGAAATGTCTGCCTCAACGTGGTGTTAGCCTGAAGCTTAAGAAGTTCCATCTGTAGCTCGGCCGCGGCTCCATCCACCGGCTCCGAAAACGGCAGCGAAAAAATTCGGAATTCATCGGCGAGGCTGGTGATGTCTTGGAAGCGCCCCTCCGATCATGGAGGAGGTCAGCGAAGTTATCACATGATTGTTTATCCACGTTCTCCAGCGACTCCAGGGTTTGAAAATTATCAAACTTCTGAATTCTCATCTGTCTCTCCCAAAGCTGCATTTTGAATTGAAAGGTCTGAATGTCGTCATGCATTTTTGTGATCAGTTTGTTTTTCCCTGAAGTTTAACGATGAGGCAGTTGAAATGATCAGTTATATCAGTGAGGAACGCAAGGGAGAGAAGCCACGTTTCGTCTGACAGCTCAACAATGGCCCTGTTCTTGGTCTTCATGAAGGCGTCAATTTCCTCTCTGAGACCAAAACTCGTTTCAGCACTCTTCCACGACTCAGCCATCGTACCTCTGTGTGGTACAGAATTTCACCATATTCGCTGCCAACCGCTCCTAAAAAAGATACAAATTGGTGGTGGTTAAGAGCTCTTGAACAAATGAAGTTCACTGCGCTGAGTGCAATTTCCATGACGCTCTTCATTTGTAGAGACTTGCGGCATAGCCTTTCTTGGTGCAAAATGCAGTGAACCGCGGCAAATTGATTGGTGATTCCTAGTGCAGCAAGTTTCGTCCGCAATCGACCAACAAGCCCGCTCTTGCATCCCACCATTGATCGCGCACCGTCTGTAGCCAAACAAACCAACTTTTCCCACGGTAGTCCTGCGTGTTCGACCACTCTATGGAGAACAGAAAGAATATCCGCCCCTGTGGTCGTGCCTTTCATTGGGATTAAGTCCAGGAGTTGCTCAGTGACGTTGAGGTTTTTGTCGACACCCCTTACAAAAATAGCACATTGTGCGTTGTCTGCAATGTCAGAGCTTTCATCCACTGCAATAGAGAATGCTTCGAACGCGTGGCATCGGTTGATTAATCCTGTTTCAGTGTCTCCACTGATATCGTTAATTCTCGGGGCGACAGTGTTTGGAGAGAGGCTTATTTTCTCGAATGTCTTTTTTATGCTGGGACAGGTAGCATCAGTGACTCCGAGCAGGCAGTGCTTGACGAACAGGCCTTCAGTGAAGGGCGTGGATGATTTGGCAATAAGCTCAGAAATCACGAAGCTTGCCCTTATCATTTCGTCGCTTGCTTTGGCCGCATTTTTGAGCAGGTTTTTCGCCTTTCCCAACACCGCCTTCAGTTGAGTCATGGTGTGCTCCGGAACGCTGCCAGTAAGAGCACCATACTTCTCGCGATGGCAAGACATGAAGTGGCGTCGAACATTGTACTCCTTCGGCACAGCCACAGTCTGGTGGCAGACTAAGCACAACACCTTGTCTCTTGATTCTGTGAAGGAATAAGAAAGTTCCCATCGCTCCTGAAAGCACCTCTTCTCGTCTTCCACTTTGCGTTTTGCAGACTGCTTGAACAACAACATTTGTGGCCCGTTAGGCTTCCACAGCAGAAACCTTCATCATTTACAGATCTACCAAAAAACAACAGGTCAAAATGAAGGCAATGGTCTGATTAATGTCGCATCATGGCGGCGACGGGAGCAGTCATAGCTGATGTTACCCAACCGGCCAAACCGCTTCCCCTCACTGACTAGTCAGAGTCACTGTTAATTATCAATAATGACTCTGGCAAGTCAGTGAGCAGAAGCGGTTTTGCCGGTTGGGTAAAAATAGAGTCAGACTGTTTCCATCCAGTACAGCAATCTTCGCTGTTGTCATTTCGCAACTGCAAACTGATCAGTCAGTCTTGATTTTACCCCACCGGACAAACCGCCTTCGCTAACTGACTAGGCCGAGTCATAAATAATAATTAACAGTGACTCTGGCTAGTCAGTGGGCGGAAGCGGTTGGGCCGGTTGGGTAAAATCAACTGTGACTGCTCCCATCACCGCCTTTATGCGACACTAATTTGACCGTTGCCCAAAAAGACACCTGTCACATTTACGGAGGCGACAGGCGCGTAGCAGCACAAATATGTAGTGCGCTTTATCATGATTGACTTGGGGCGCCGCTACCTTTCACAGGGCTGTCATCAACACTTTGCGAGTCGGAGGATAGGCGCTTAGTTTTGAGTCTCAATAGGGGGGATAGGCGCTTAGTTTTGAGTCTCAATATGGGGCATTTGATGTCTGGACGTACACAGTTTCGGCGTGCAATGTGCAGTCTTCTCCTCAGCAGCGCCATGTCGCTCTCTCCCAGGCTATAAATAACATTGCCACCCGCCCCTAAACGCACGTGGGCGCATTTTGTAGCCCGAACCCAGAATCTAACGTGTGGCTGCCCCCTTTTCGCCACATCTGCAGCGAAGTAAAAGGGTTTGACACGAAGACGAACAGGAAAGCAAACATCCGCACACACCACACAACGCCCGGAAACCTTTGCACTTTCGCGGAAGCCTGGAAAACTCCTGTGAAGGCGCCGTCTTCTCATTAGCGGCGTGCAGCCTCGTTTGCAGGGTCATAAATCGCCGCGGGAAGTTTCTCAGTGGCCTGTTCTCGCCCAGCCCTGTGCGCACTGTAGAGTGCTCGATTCACAAGTCTCAGTTGCTTGCGACCATTGTGCGCCCTACCTAACGGCGCCCGAATTAAGGGGCCTCCGGGAAAGAGTTGTGTCCAATCTGGTAACGCAAAGCCGTGAAAGACGATATCCACGCGTTTTCGAGCAGTCTCTTACCATCTGCGTCTTTGGCTACACAAGGAGGGCGCGCATTTACGCATTTGCTTAAAAAAATAAACGAACCAAGACACTCATTAGAGGGCCGCGGGCCGCAATAGAAGGGTCCGCGGGCTGCGTGTTTGAGACCCCTGCACTAGCCGATCGTGAGGTAGGACGTGCTCATTTTCACCGCTGTAGGGGCTTAACCTCTCCTCCTAACCTTGCTAAGCCCTATTGATCGTATTTAATGCCCTTTAACTACTCAAACAACGCCTGTAGACTCGTTTCGCTAGGTAATGTTCTCTTGTGAAACGTTACCAGGTTCATATTCCAATGGCCGCCTGTCCAGATGCAGGGATTCTTAACACACTCCACTGCGTCACAGGTCTGACCGAAGCCATGGTCAGTTGCTTCGCAGTCACTGGAGACTGAGCGCCGATGTTCAATTGGTGTATTCATGGGATGATGTGCCCATTACTGCACCAGGGTGGTCAGTCCTCCTCTAGTAAGGGAGTGCGTTGCCGGTAATGGTCGCCGTGGTCAGGCCACACACCCAGCCTCTATCTGAAATTCTACAACATGCGGATTTCTTTTGTGGGTGGGAATTGTGCAGAACCAGGATTCGAGCTGCGGCCCTTTTTCATGCGAGGCGGATGGTATACCTCTTTGCGACGGCCGCAGCTCCCATGAATACGCCAATTCGCACCTGTTTACGGTTCCAAACAGGGCTTGGTCAGACAAGCATGATCGTCAGACAGGGCCAGGTACCTGTATAATCGTCAGTCAAGGCCTGTTTGATACTGTATAATCCTCCAACAAATGTCTTCCTAGTCCATAAGAAAGATGGCATGAAGGACTTGAAAAATTGCAGGCCGATCAGCTTCCTGTCAGTCGTATACAAGGCACTTACCAAGGTAATCGCTAACATAATTTCTGCCACCTTAGATTTCAGCCAACCCATTGAACAAGCGGGGTTTTGAAGAGGCTATTCAACAATGGCCCATATTCACACAATAAATCAGGTGATAGAAAAATGCGCGGAGCATACTTAACCCGTTTGATAGCCTTCACAGAGTATGAGAAAGCATTTGACTCGGTCGAAACCTCAGATCTGCATATTACCGCAGCATATTATGACGGCAGCCTATTACCGGTATTAACCTACGGGAAAGTAACTTCGAGGCTTGCTGAAGGGATTCAACCTAAATTGAGGAGGAATTAGCGAGCAGAGTAACGGAAGATGATAGGGGTAAGATTAAGGGACGAGAAGAAAGCACAGTGGCTCAGGGAACAAACGCGTGTTGAGGACATGTTAGTAGAAATTAAGAAGAAGTGGGTGTACGCAGGGAATGTAATTCAAAAACAATAGAACCGTTTGTCAGTAGGGTAACAGAGTGGATCCCTAGAGAAGGCAAGCGTGGCAGGGGCGGCAGTAGGTTAGAGGGGCGGATGAGATCAAGAAGCTTGTAGGGATAAACTCGTCGCAGTTAGCACAGGACCGGGATAATTGGAGATCTATGGGAGAGGCCTTTGCCCTGCAGTGGGCGGAGAGAGGCTGATGATGATGATGACGATGATGGTGATGAATCCTCAAATGAGTCCGGTTTGAACCCATTAAATATATACGGCCGTCAAACCGGTCCGGTATGAACCAATAATATTTTTAACAGTATTTTTCGACAGGCATATGGCGGCCCCTGAAGGAATGAACGTCGGCCAGGCGACCCGGCGCAAAGCTCTGGCACCTGAACGTTAGGAAATAACGGGTGCCCGGCACAGCGGGGCCCTCGCTGTAGAGCCGGACACGCGTAGAGCCGGACACATGCTCTACGGCGCGGGCCCCGCTGTGCCGACAGAGCTGGCGATTCCCCGGCGCTACTACACAGTCGTCACCCTCGGGTGAAGGTCGCCTTTCTTTAGCGCGCCCGGAGCTTTAGCCAGTCTTCCACTTCCCCAATCCGACGCCTGCTTCTTCCTCCTCTTCTACACACTCCTCTCCCGTTCTTCCTTTCGGGCACACATCCGCGGGAGTGTGATTTTCCTGGTCTTTTTGTTTTCTTCGGCTTGTTCACCGTTTCCTGGCATCTCACTGCATATGCTCTAGTGTTCCGTATAGTTGTGATAGAATGCCATTGCTGAATACTACAGACAAGACATTTTTAAAGTAATCATATACATTACTAACATCGAAAAGTAATTATTATAGAAAACAAACACTTCTTTTCTCCTGCTTCAACTGAGGATTTCCAACCCCACCAACCAAAACTGTAACCCTACCAGAAAGCTATGCGTGACTGCGTCACCTAAATACTAGCCCCCATTTTTTTTGGTTTCGTCTTCAGTTTGCTGGTGCACTGATTTTTACTTTCGGATTTCTATTTTTTATGTATGTCAAAAATATCTACGCGAGAACTTTCTTAACTAGTTGACAAATCTTCAATATCTCTTTCCAACCTACTAACGGTATTTACCGATGACTACTAATTTGGGGTTTGGTACTTTATTTGCATAGTTTGCCATGTGCTACCTCTCCGATAGATGAAATATTGTGCACGCCACTGTAAACAGAAAGTTGCCTATTAAAGGTTTTCTATGGGACCTTCTTCTTTATGTTCTGCAGGGGAAATCCATTTAACTGCACACTGAAACAATATCGGTTATAAATTACGGAGATCGTGTTGAATTACTGTGAGACATATTTTTAAGTGATTCGCTATTTGAACCTGCTTTTAGGTATTTGAGAGATTGGCAATAAATATTTCGTTTTGAGGTCTTTGATGAGGTAGGAATCTAGGGTGTTTGAAAGATTTCCAAGGATAATCAGACAACTGAACGAACAGAGAAAACGCTAGTTGTGAGATATAAAGCAAAAATGAAACCTTCTTTCTCAGGAAAACATTGGTCAAACGCAATTTTTTCTTTATGCAACCTCAAGCAAATCAAAGTCCGCAATTTGTCTTACCCATTCCTGAAATCTAAACTGCGAAATTCCAAAGCCAAAGTTCAATGCTAACACCCGCACAACGAGCCCCTCTCTCCCCCCTCTCTTAAAAAAATTGCTGAGTGACCCGAATACGATGACGGCGCAGTAGAATAGACGGCGACTTCTTAACCCGAAGAATCCAGGTCAAATCCGACCTCGGGAATCGCTTTTCTCTTGTCTTGTCTCCACCACCACCGCCATCATCATAATCACCATGATCATCAAGTTTCCTTTAATTGTGTAAAGTTGGCCTTTCTGCAGTAAGTCTTGGTTACAACACCGCCGTCAGTGAGGCCAAGAAAGCGTTGCCTTAAAAGAACACACCAGAAGTGAAGAAAACCATGGATTTGTGAAGCGCCCACGAGGAAACCAAATGGAACTTTATTTTTTTCCTTCAAAAAGAACGAGGGAACAGAAAGGTCCGTAATTTCAGCTTGAGGAATCCCGAAACCCCTGTTGTTTCTGCCTATTTCTGCAACATACACTGCCGTTTTCAAGACAGTTGCTTTGGCAAAGATTTTTTAACTAAACAAATCTTTTCGCCAACTGGAAAACATACTAAGAGCCGATGTAACGTAGCGCAGCATCTTTCATGAACAGCTGGAGAAATATAAAAAACTGTTTTCCTAAAATATCAGTAAATCGCTAAATAGAATAAAAACTGCGGAGAGAGTTTAAAACAGAATAAACACAACGAGAACGCAATGGATCTGAGCTGAGAAATGACAGGTAAGAAATATACAATATTTGTTCAGAAAAGTAACAAATGAGATTGAACACAAACAACGGATCTGCCTAACACTGCAGTTTTTTTCAAAAACCAACGAAAATAAATACAGCATAAAATATCTCCAGGAAAAGAAACAGTGCATTACTTATTTCGGGATAAGTACACAAAATACTTGCTTCAAATACCGGATGGCTTGTTCATACAAGGTGCCATCATATAAACAAGATAGCTGAATATGTCGGATATTGCACATTTTAAATACCCCCTTCTGTCAATATTTCCGTAGTGTAGAGAACGCGATATTCGCAGTATTCACAGAGGTAATCATATAAAATATGCAACAGTATAGATTACTGACACGTTTCAATCACCACGTTAGTGTAGGCTTACAACCGCCGTCATACAATCGGTGATGAAAGCCAGTTCCTAGTACACTTGCCTGAATATTTGCATCGCAATGGTTTCATCTCAGTGTGGCATGTTCAGGAGAGTACTGCAGGAGCACTAGCGTTTCGTAAAGGGCGCCATGGCAACGAAAATCAAAATGAACTCTTTTGTAATGTCAGAATAGAAATTGCGTAACTTGAAACGTAACATTTAAAACATTAGGCGGCAAATAACAAAAGCAGATAAAAGCGGTGACTCGTCAGCCTCTATCTCGCATGAAGCCTGTATTTCCACAGAGAGAATAAAAGCTACCTTAATAGATAACATTGCGCGATTGTGGTGGTTCGCATGGCTTAGTGTCATCACACCTTTCTAACCCTGGCGTAAAGTCCATAGAGATATTTTTATTTTTAGCATCGGCCTAGAGGCATCCTTGCTTTTTTTGTGTAGGAAAAAATTTCTACGTTTATTATTCGTTGTGACTGTGCTTAGTGGCCGAGCTATAGAAAGAGCGAGTTATAGAGAAGGCATTATCGAAAGCTAGTTTTTTTTCAACTAAAACAGGGCCCTGCGTGTATGGAATTGCGTGTACTCATATCTTAGCCGGAGTCACTGCTCGATTTCGGACATCTTGCAGGTTGGTGCTTGGGTACATCTGGCTTTGTTAGAAGACTAAATTTCAGCTTCCAGCTGTTCTGCTGAGTTCTCTCGTACCGATTCCCTGTGAA